>NC_133438.1:14597464-14897464 GCF_011762505.2 Arvicanthis niloticus
TTTGACTGAGCAAGCCGATGGCTAAGCCAGCAAGCAACCTTGCTTCATGGTTTCTACTTCAATTACTGCTTGAGTTTTTTCCCTGGTTTCCTCGGTGATGGATTGTAATGTGGAAGTATAAGCCACACAAAGCCTAAATTACTTTTGCTCATGATGCTATCACGGTACCAGAAACCAAAGTAGGAAATACTTCACTTGTAGTTGTCAGATGCCAATCACTTCTAAGAAAGGTGTGGAGCATCATGATATTTCTCTTATGTGTCCTAGGATTTCCAAAAGCTCGATCCTGTACAGATCATGAGCAGGTAACCGACCAAAAGTGATTGAGTTCTAGTTCATTTGTTTTCCAAAGCTGTTGTTTACAGAAGACAGGATTTGAGAGCATTCCTCCTATCCACACAGCGTTTGCAGCCTTTCTTCAATGACAACAATTTTGCTACCTGAAAAAAATGTGGGCTTCTGCTTCATTTTAGTAAAAATTCCCCAAGCTGAGGTATTTATTCTTGGTGATCTGAATAGAATGAGAGTTTCATGTCTGTGGTTCTCTGCCACTAGGCCTGATGTCATGAGGTATTAGTCTGCTCTGTTTAAAAAAAAAAAAAGTTGACTATTTGTTTGGATTAGAATCCAAAGGAGAAAAATACAGAGAACTTTAGGGCTTCCTCAAGAGTCTCCATAATTTTCAGAATAAGTATTAACATTAACATTTCTTTTCACTTTTTGGAGAAGGTCTCTGTATGTTGTTCTCTTCATTCTTGAGTGCCCTGTATAGACCACATTGGCCTCAAACTCAGAACTCCTGCCTCTGCTTTCAAAGTACTGGGCACTATCAGTCCTGAGTTCAGTCCATTCCCTGGTAGCTATCTCCCCATCATCTCATCAAACCATTTTCAGTTTTGTGAATTTGACATTCCCCCCCTCATTTCTGATATGAGTATGTGTTGAGAGAATCTTTTTGTACACTGTGTGGAAATGTTTCTCTGTCCTTCCTCACCTGCCTAAGGCTGAATGGTCAATAGCTAGGCAGGAGGGGAAGGGGAGCACTTCCTGGAAGAGCTAAGAACACTGGGAAAGAGTCTAAAGTGAGAAATTTGCCAACCAGGCATATAAGAGAGATTCACGAGTCGCAGAGGAAGTCAGATATGCATGTGACTGAGGAGCATGTGGCAGAATATAGATTAGTATAAATAGACTAAGTTAAGTTATGAGATATTTGGAAAGAAGCCTAAGCTATAAAATCAAGCTTTCATAAACTAACAAAAAGTCTTGTCATTATTTGGAAGCTAACGGGCTTATATTTTGCAGTATACAGTGACTTATCTTGTAGTCATAATGTAAGTATAGCCTAAGTATATATTCATATGTTTGGAACATGTTTTCTCATTCAAAAGGATGGCAATATGTAACTTCAGCATGTTTTGTTTTAGGGTGTTTTCTTTGTTTGTGTGCTTGTTTTTGCTTTGTTTTCAGAGCCATTGAGATGACTCCATGGTCAAGGTACCTGTTTCCAAGCCTAAGGAACTGAGTTTGGTCTCTGGAATTGACGTGGTAGAAATGAATGAACTCCAGTATGATATTCTCTGCTCTCCACTAGCATATTGCTACAAGCTGCAGATCCCTGTACCAACATGCACTCATCCAAGTAACATGTTATTAAAAACTGTTTAAAAAGTATTTTTCAACTAAGGTCCTCTTATAGTAAGTATTGGATCTTATCTATTGGTTTATAGAAACCCCGAAGAAAGACCAGTTTCATGCTGCAACCAAAAGTATCAAAGAAGTGAATTAACAATATAAAATCTTTTTAAATCCATAGGCAATGTCATATATTAAACTGTAACTTATCAGTTTGGAAGCTAATGATAGCTAAATTTTTTTCTCATATAAAAAGGGATGTATCTCAAAGAACTGACTAAAACAGGGCTTGAACTATGTATTAGAACCAATATCACAAGTCACAGTGTAAATGTTCCTTTTATTTTCTCAGATGAAGTGATGAGATGAGAGCTGTGTCCAAGCTGTGCTGATATACCACTTGAGCTGAGCCCAGAGCCTTTTCTTCTCTATTCTAACTATCTCTAGGTTTAAGCCTGGAAGCTTCTTGCCTTTACACAATCTAATCTCATCTTCTTCTATTCTCATGAGAGTTGGGCATATCCTGTCTCTGACTCACTCTGTCAAATCTTTCTCTGATTCATCACTTTGTCTGCTCCTCAAGTAGACATCACTGTCAAACATGGCTGTTTTCTTCTACAAACTAACCTTACCTTCATTGTTAAGGATTAAAGATATCTAAGGTTATCTTCATGTTCCAGCCAGACTATTCTGTAATTCAGTGTATGTCTGTACCCCAACAAGGTCATATTTTTGGATATGATCTCTTGCCTGACATTTTCACCACAGGCTGTGTTTTTTATAAACACCAAAGTATAAAATAATAAATATTAACCAGGTGGTGGCACATGCTTTTAATCCCAGCACTCAGGAAGTAGATGCAGGTGGATCTCAGTGAGTTCAAGGCTAGTTTGGTCTACAGTATGAGTTCTAGGACAGCCAAGGTTACACAGAGAAACCTTGTCTCAAAACACCAAAAAACCCAAATGAAACCAAAAACATATAAAACCAAACCAACCAACCAACCAAAATTATTATGGCCTCCATGTGTGTGTGAATAAATACATTACTAACAAGAAAAAAACTAAATCTAGATTATAATTTATGAAATTAAAGTTATATGATGATTTTTACTTTTGTAAAATATATTTTTAATTTGAGAAAAAATACTGAGTTAGCTATCAAAACTTAATGATGTAACTGGGGAATACTGTGAACTCTTTGGGTGTAGAGATGGCATGTCACATTTTTGTCAACCCTAGGCACCCATGTCAGTGCCTGGCACTAAATGTTCTTTGTATGTTTATTGAGCTGAGTTGTCATTTGTGAGATTACTCCAACACTGATTTGTTATCCTAATGAGGCAATCCCACAAGCAACTTTAGGACAACTAAATTGCCATATGAAGTACCAGTTATATACAAAGGAAAATTTCATAGTTAATAGCCTTCCCTTTAGACATAGCTTCTCTTAGTGTCCAAGTTCTTTCTAGTAAACTGAGAGAATCACTTCTCTTTCAAGGCTCAAGGATTCCCAATACCAAATTTGTTGATGTGCTATAGGCCTTCTTATCTCTAATGTTTAGTCACTTTTGACATAGATGAATTACCCTAATCCTGATTCAAACAATATTCCAATTAGGTGACTCATTTCCTCATGGAACACTAATTTTTAAATTTAACACATGCAAATAGAAAAATATCAACCAATCTGATTTCCAAGTAGACTTCCACTTTTATGAATCCCCCTCATTTCCATACTTTTTTTTTTCTGTTTTCTCATGACAGGCTTTTCTCAGACAGGTGGGAGTTTTAGGAATAAAACAGTACATCACTAACTCTATCGTTACCTCAAGCTCAGACACTATAATTGTGATCACTAAAGTCTACCACCACGCCAATGAGGTGTCACACCATTAACTTTCTCTCAAGAATACCTGCTTTAGATCTATGAATGAGCTGTGCGTGATCAACCCAGGATATAATCTGAAAAATGATATTTTATGTTTGAAGGTTGTTAAAAAATAAAGTAGGAGGGAGAGAAAAAATGGGAGAGAAAGAGGAGGAGAAGATAGAGAAGGGGGAATTAAAAAGGGGAGCAACAGAAGGAGGTAGGAAAGAGCTCTGAAGAATTTGGTAAAGCAGTAACCTCAGAAATAATAATATCTGACAGACTTCTCACTGTAAGTTACCAAACACTCCTCCATTTCACAATATACACCATGTGGTCAAGCATACTGGCATGATCTTTACTTAAGAAGACATAAACCTGCTCATATTTTTTTTTTTTTACACAAAATGGGAAGGAGTAAAAATGAACATTCCTCATCTTTGAGTTTCTACTATTCAGTTTGAATAATGATGCAATAATAACGGTAGCATTGCAGCAAAGAGACTCTGTGTCAGCGAGGGGAAAAAGACCTTACAAACTCCCTACCTCATTGCACTGCAAACATTGAAGCAACAGCAAAAGGCAAAGGTAGAGCTTTATAAATATTCATAGATATCCATATATACTTACTGGATCTACTATGAACAGTGTGTGGGTTTTTTTTAGCTCTACTAAGGGCTTCTCACAAGCTCAGACAGCCAAACCAACAGTAAAACCAGCTGATTAAGTGAATTCGCTCCAAGCGCTGACCAAGTCCAATAAAATCAGAACAGTAACAAAAAAATATAGTCAAGTAACCTATTTGGCTAAAATCATTGATTGATTGAGCAAATAATATACCCAACATTGCCAGCAAGACTAAAAACTGAATGCTTAAGACACAGTTAAAGGGAAGCAGCCTTTGGGACAGGATAAGTAATGAATCTTTCTTTAGTTGTTCACTCTATTTTGGTCCAGACCCAAAACAACTCCAGAGTTGGGAGGTTCATTCTCTAGGGGAACTGGAAAAAAATATTATACTTCGTTGGATCTAGACTAGTGTCAAATCCTATGCTTTCCAGGTGCTGTCACTTCTGAGTTTTATCTAAATGCTAATATCAGTTATTCAGGTTTGCACATTGGCTGGTTGTAATGAAAAGCATGAGCATGATGCTATTAAAACATTCAGGATATAGATTGGATTACATAGCCGTGGCAATTTGCCATCCTAATGGTATGCTTCAGCCATGGCTTGTTCTTGTATATGAATAAGAAATATTGCCAGAATGTGTACTGTGAATGACAGGGGTAGTACTAAAAAAAGTATGATGGAATGGGTTTCTACACTGATGAAAAATGAAAAATTTTTGTCACTTTCAGCTTTTCTCTTCTATCTGCTTCCTGGAAAGAAGAAATTTTGTGCCAACAATCAGTATGGTAATTCCAATTTGGGCCACAGCTTCAAAATCTTTAAGCAAATGCTGGATATTTTAGCGCAGTGAGGAAATTTGCTAAGACACATTTCTCCTGGTAGCGGCCAAAGAGAATGTCTGTTTCTAATGCTTAAAAGATATATCAGATTTACACGTTTAAATGATCAGTGTTTTCAGCTCCTATTGGAATCTTATTGCGCCCCTGACTACATTTTGGCATTAGATGTCAGAAGTAGCTTATGTCAAATGATCGTTTCTGGTGCTAGCCATTCACTTACCCTAGAGAGCAAAGGGCTAATTGCTTTCTTTTTAACTCCATATAAAATCAGCATTATTAAATGCTACTAGACATATAACTTTAATCTGCTTGTTTGTACACTGGCAAAGCATAGGTACCCAGGGGTGAAGTTCAAGCAGCCTAGTCTTAGTCCATACAGCCTGTCTTCCTACTCAACTCAATAATGTAGCAACCTCTTTTACTTTCAGAGAAGCCTATTCCTGCCCCCCCCCCATTTTCCTCACTCAGAACTGGAACATACCGTATTAATTTTTGAGAAGGGGTTCTCACTGAACCCAAAGACTCCTATTTTTGGTAGACATGCTGTTCATCAAGTCCCAGCGATCCCTGTGTTTCGTTCTAAGTCCTAGAACTCCAGGTATGCAGTGCTTCAGTTGTTTTTTGTTAGTTTGTTTTAATGTGGGTGCTTGGATTACTGCATGTGCAGCAAGTGCTCTCTCAGATGAGTCAACACCCCAGCTCCCACACACTTACCAAGATAAGCTACCTCTCGAAAACCCAAAAGCACTGGGGCCAACTGGCTGTGGCCGAGAGCCTTGAAATCTCTGAATCAAAATGGCTCTTTTGTCTTTGTTACCTGATTACCTCTAGGTTTTGTTGAGGCTTTGATTTGGCTTGGTTTGAGGGTGAGGTGAATGGTGGTGGTGATGGTGGTGGTGGTGGTGGTGGTGGTGGTGGTGGTGGTGGTGGTGGTGTGTGTGTGTGTGTGTTCTTATGTGTGTGTACATTCACACAAGCATATGTGAGACAGAGCCTAGGCTGATCCCCAAATCACAAAGCTCTTGTCTGAGCTTCCTAATTACTAGGGTTACAGTTGTGTCACCATGCTTGGATTTGAGTTTTGGAGGTTTGTTTTTTTGCTTTTGTTTGTTTGTTTGTTTGTTTGTTTGTTAGCATTTTGTAATAGAAGCTCATGAGGGCTGAGGCAATCCAGCCCCTCCCCACCTCCCAACCCCCACCCACTCCTGCTTTGTGTGTCACTTTCTCAGTTTCCACTTACCTCAGGTAATGGCCTGAAATTATTAAATGGAAAGAATATGAAAACAAGTAATGCGTGCATTTTAAATAACTTTTGCTATAAATTAAATTTTTATTATGGTTGTCAAGCTATTATTCGGCTTACTTTATAAATTAAAACGTATCATAGTTATGCTATGTACAGGAAAATACATTTATACCTTCAATACTATGGTTTAAAGGATCTTCTGGGATGATGTTCTTGGTTTCTTCTCACTTCCTAGATGTTTGCAAAACCTCTGAGGGAATTTAAGGCATATTCATGAATTGAATACAAATGTTAGATTAAATCTTAGATTTACTTTACCCTTTACTGAACTTCAGATATAACAGAAGCCAGGCCAAATAACAAGTCTTTTAAAATCCCTTCCTTACTAATACAAATACCCACCGTGGATCATGTATGGAGAGTGAGATTTTAGAACACTCAGTCTAAAATGAGATGTCTTCACCAAACCCCTCTTTAAAGGGCCCAGGGAGCTGTGTAGAAGGGGAGGCAGAAAGGTTCAAAGATGAAACCAAGGAAATAGTATCTCCCAGATACAACAGGACTGATGTACATACAAACACAGAGACACTGTGGCAGAGTGCACAGGGCCTGAAGAAGTCCAAGCCAGATGGGGGTCTCAGTACTGAGAGGGGGAAGCTCCCATTCTTAATCAAGAAGCCTCATCAGCTGATAACCACTAGCAAAGGAAAAATCAATTTTCTCCATGAAGTCTCACAGAGTATATAAACCACACTTAAGCTGGCAGGAGATATCCAAAACAGAAGGAAATCAATGGTAATTTTGTAGATTTTTTTTTTGTCTTACATTGTTTAGTTTTAACATATATATATATTTACAAATATTATATATAACATATTACATATATATTATATATTACATATATTATATATGTCTCTATATAATATATATAATATTACTTACATATTATATGTGTCTATATAATATATATGTATAATATCATATATCTAATATACTATATATTAGATATGTAATATATACATATCTACTATATGTCTATATAATATATATGTAATACATATATTATATAATACATTACATATATATTATATAGACATATATAATATATGTGTAATATATATATAATTTTGTCTTACATTTTTTAGTTTTGGCATATATATATGATATGAATATATAATATACATAAAACATATTATATATGTATATATAATGTATATGTAATATATATAATTTTTTCTCACTAGTCCTTTGCCTGTATAATATACCCATTCTGGTTTTGTGTTTTTTATGGATTTTGTGTTTGTATGTGTCTGTGTTTGTTTCTTGTGCTTTATTGCTGATTTATTTATTCTGGTTTATTTGTTGTAATTTCATTTTCTTCCTGTTCCATTTTAAAATTAATTCTTTATTTACATTACATTGGGATTGCAGCTTCCTCTTCCTCCTCTCTTTTCAGTTCCTTCCTCTCACCTTATTTTCTGTCATTCACTCTCACTCTTCCTCCCTTTCTCCTCAGAAAGGGGAGAACTCTCATGGATATCAACTAGCCTTAACATATCAAGTTGTAGTAGGTCTAGTTACATTTTCTGATGAAGTTAGACAAGGCAGCCCAGTTAGCGAAAAGGGATCCAAAGGCAGGCAATATAGCCAGAGACAGTCCCTCCTCCCCATTTAGGAGTCCCACATGAGGACCCAGCTACACAACTGCTACATATATGCAGATGGCCTAGGTCTGTTCCATGCATGTTAGTTGGCAGTTCAGTTTGTAAGAGCCACTATAGGCACAGATTCTGTATGTTTTCTTGTGGTGTCCTTGTCTCCTCTGGCTCCTTCAAGCCTTCTTTCTGTGGGGAGCTGACAGAAGGCAGCTATCATCCTTGCAGCCATCTTGAGCCATATACCCTGACCAGAGACTTGATTGCATTAGCCTACAACAACTGAGCACACTCTGATAACATCTTGCTTTAGATACCCAGGATTTTCCCTTAGGTGTGTGAGACTTAAAGGTGTGTGACTTAAGGGAGTGACTTAGAGATCAGACTTAGAGACAAGATCTAAGGGCATGATTAAAGGCGTGACTTAGAGGCGTGGCTTAGAAGTG
Source organism: Arvicanthis niloticus (assembly GCF_011762505.2). NCBI lineage: Eukaryota > Metazoa > Chordata > Mammalia > Rodentia > Muridae > Arvicanthis > Arvicanthis niloticus. The sequence goes on from NC_133438.1 coordinate 14,605,786, forward strand.
AGACATATTAAAGGCAAGAGGTAGACAGAAGAGTTCAGAACAATTTGGAGGAACAGAGAATCAGGCACTTCAGAGAGTACAATTTGGAGCAGGAATTAGGCATTAAGACAGAACAACTTACAGTACAACTTGGAGTATAACTTGGAACTAGGAATTAGGTTAGAGAATACAACTTAGAGTGCAACTTGGAGTTAATTATTAGACATTAGGCACTTAGCACTTGGAAGAAGTAACATGGAACTTGGAGGCACTAGGGACTAGGAATTAGGGACTAGGAACTCAAGACTTGGGACTTGGAGAGAAGAAGAGAGACTGAAGAATGGTCTCCATTCTTCCAGTCCGTCCTCACTCTCTCTCTCTTGCTGAACCCCGACCTGCAGACTGGAGCTGCTTGGGGCAGTGTGGGCTAACAAGTTAGTCCCCAAGGCTTTTGGCAGTGCAGGTTCAAACACTGACAGAGCCGTCCGAGACACTTGGGCCCCCAAACGTGGGGCAGCTGGGGCCGCAACATTTTTCCACTTCTCCTCAGTGCTCTCTAAGCTCTGCTTAATGCTTTGCTATGGGTCTCTGCATCAGTTTCCATCAGTTGCTGGGTGAAGTCTTTCTGATGACGGTTATGCTAGGCTCTTGTCTCAAAGTGTAGCGGAATGTCATTAGTAGCTGTGTGTGGGCTTTCTCCTGTAGCGTGGGTCTCACTGTGCTTGTCATTGGTTGGCCCTTCCTTTAAATTCCGCTTCATCATTTACTCCTGAACATGTTGTAGGCAGGAAAAACCGTGAGTCTAAGTTTTGTGCCTGGGTCAGTGTGCAAATTCCTCCATTGGAACTCTTGTATGGTTACAGGAAGTGGCTGTTTCAGGTTCCATATTCCCTATTGCTAGTAGTCTTAGCTATGGTTACCCTCATAGATTCTGGGACTAATTTTGTTATTTAAAGACAGAGAAAAAGAAGCCATGGGGTTGGGTGGGTAGGGAGGAGAGAAGATGGGGGAGAGGGATTTATAATAAAAATTTATTGTATATTTTATGGATTTTCAATGAAAATATTAATAAAATATTCTCCCCAATATACTTTTTCTATTACAGGATCTGATCAACTGCTTGTTTTCCTTGCAAAATACATAAGAATTAGACTAAGTACTACTAAGAATGTGCTTTACCAGACAGACAAATGTGGTCAAAGTGCACCCTAAGGGATGGGACAGACAATCTGAGTGAGACTCATGGATCTACTACCTGCTCAGTGTGTTCAGTCTCAGGTAATGTACTTAATTTCTCTGAACTTTGATTTTTTTTTTTTTTTTTGTTCATTGGATTTTATGAATAGAAATTATTTACACTTGTCTTAAATCTACTCATATATCCATGTAATTCTGCGAATAGCTGGTGAAGTGACTTCACTAGCTAAGTCACAAGCATAAAATATCTAAAACTTTGCCTGGATAACAAAAGATTATAGCATAAAAGTTGTAAGCCCCTTTTATTTGTCTTCCTTTCATATTTCTTCTGGGTTCTGAGTTTTTCACATAAAATTGAAAGAATGGTGTGCGGAGGATTTGGAAATCTTTAGTAACAGCCAACTTGAATGTTAGAACCCAACAATGGTGGGCACAAGTGTAAGACAGGCTATCCTGTATCCTTCCTTTGTTCTGTGCAATATACTAGTCTCCTTTGTTGTTTTTCAGATTTAAATGTGTTCAGTCTGGGTTGAGAAGTGCTACGTGTGGAAAGTAACAGAATTCCATCGTAAGTATGAAGACCTGTAAAAAAAAAAATCTCAGCAATACGTCTTATGGTAATTGTGAGTTGAAATGGTGATAATTCGTATATATCTACAAATAAAAATGAAATGAATTATGAATTCCATCTGCTTCCTTTACTTTTCCAATATTAGTATTAATTTTCAATATTCCAATTAGTATTGGAAAAGTTTAATGTTCTAGGTGTGGCTCACATCTATGCCTCACTGTATTTCAATGGTGAACTGTGCTAAGATGTTGGACTTTGAACACATTAGTTCACCAGTTAAAGATCCTTTAGTAATAAAATTCTAGATATAGTAAATATACCAATGCCAACGTTGTCTATTTATATATTTTCCGTTTTTAATAACTATGGAAAGAACAATAAATGTCCAGTAAACTCACTTCAATGTAACTGATGAATCTCAACTATGGGGTGGACAGAATCCTAGGCATCGGCTGGGGAGAGTCCCAAGCATTGGCTAGGATGAATCCCAAGTGTGGGCTGTGAAGAATCCCCTGTAAAGTAATCCTTTTATCCTTCTACTCTTGTTTTCAGAGTGGCATCTTCAATACATCCTCTACGAGGGGGTGAACATTTTTAAGGCCAGAAGTAGAAATTATATCCATGACTGGATATGTATTAGTTAGGTTGATGTTAGGTTGATGTTCTTCCAAAAGTAATCATAATAGGCATGGGTTAGCTTAGATGATGCCTTCTTTCAGAATCATGCTGTTAACACTATAAGTACAAAACATATACTTCCTTCACTCCTTGCCTCAAATTAGAAATGACTTTCTTAGCTATCTATATTTTCTTATATATTTCTTATATATTTCTTCTCCTATTTATATTTTAGGACATTTAGTCGTCTTTAACACTTGAAGCCTTTGTGGTTCAATTAAGCATTGCCACCATTAGATATTTTCCCCACATATGTTACTTATGGTATATACATTAGACGTTTGCTAAATGTAATTTTATGTCTATTTATTTTAGTGTAGCCCCTATCTACATATTTGTATGTGGATCTCCTCAATGTGACACTTATAGTTGTATGTCTCTGTCCTTCGTAGCTTTTGTAAGAAGAGAAGGTAATATTTGCTAATAATGATAATAAAAGTAATACACAGTAATGTTCAAAATGAATTTCTCTAAATATGACACACAATTATAAGCTTGCTATGGGCTAAAAAATATCTAGTGGCAGGTTTAACCAAATGGTTTCTCTCTGTCTCAAATTCTTCAGGACTAAAACTGAGCTAATAACCCATTCTTCTCTTAGCTCTTTCTGTTTTGATCCCTACTTCAGTGAATAGAATACATCACCTAGTAAGAAACACACTAGACCCACAATCCCCCCACCCCTTTTACCATTTAATAGCCATCAAATTTATTTAACTCTCTGAATCTTCACTGCTAACATAGTGTCTCCAAACTACCTGCCTTCTAGGGTCCAGTTGATGAGTTGCTCCAATTATTAAAATACATTTTGCTTAAAATCTGTATTTTGTTACTCAGGTAGTTTTCTTTTATAACAATGTAGTTCTTTTCACAATCACTTCTTGTTGCTTGAGACCCCAAATTTATAATAGCATTGCTGTTTGTCTCCTAGTCAGTCTTCCTTACTCTTATATCTATATTGTTAGGTATCTGTTGTCCACAGAAAACACCCTTTATCTTACTTTGTTTGATCATTAATTTTGGTCAGCAACTTAACTGTCTGGAGAATCAATTAACACATACTTGTGGTTGGATCTGTGAGGGCATTTCCAGGAATGGTTGATTATCTGAGAGGAGATAGCCCTTACTAAGAATGAGTGTCACCTTCTAAGTTAGGGACCAGATATTAGGAAATCTGAGGAAAAAGTGGTAGGGCTTAGCTGCCTGCCTTCACTTCTTGCTGAACAGATTTATTCCATGGTTGCTGTTTCTGCCTTCCTCCACTGACATCAAAGCACAGCTTCTTCGGCTTTTTGATGTAACAGGTGACTCTCAGTGACAGATTGTGACTGCCGAGGAATTCAGCTTTATGGATGGAGCAACTACTTGGGGTCTACGGCTCCTCATCATGTATGTGACCATTGTTGCACCACTCACCTTAAAATATATAAGCAATCAAATTCATCACCTTGTAAAATGCATACTCATTCTGTCAATTTGTTCCTCTAGAGAATCCCCACTAACACAGCTGGTTAATTCTCAACTCTTCCTATCAGTTGGTCTTTAATTAGTGTTGTCTTCACATCTGATAGTCATGGAGAAGACACATACTTGAATACTTGTAGGTGTTTATATTATCTTTTGAAGGTTAGTACTAAACTACAAGTTGGGCACACTTGTTTGGGCTTTTGATGTTTTGATGTTGGTCGGATTACAAATCAGTTCTTTTTAAAAGTTCTCTGCAGGGGCACCATTGACCCACTCTTTGTGGGTTGCAGTGCCATGCTGGGTTCCTACAAATAAGGTGGACTAGTCTATTCTCCTTGCTTCTTAATTTCATGGATTCGGCCAAAATCAAATGATCAATTAACAGAGCAATTGAAAGGTGAACGGATCCTTTGCTTTACATTCAGCATTCTGTCAAGTGATTAACATATATTAAATAAATCTGACTCATGAGAAACTGGGACATGAAAAAAAAAGTGAAGTAAAACATGAGATGTAATCACAGAGAAAACTCACTAGAAGAGTTTCCAGAGTTTACATACTAAGACATTTCAGAAACAAATATTGAATGGCTATTTGATTGGCAAATATTAAAGACATAGCACCAATTAGACACTCAAAGAAAGTATAGGTGTAAAAACTAACCTATAAAATAGCCTAATTTGGTTAATGAAGTAGATATTTACTCTGTGAAATCTCAGCACACTGAAAAGGCACAGCCATGAAGGCATACTCTTTTCTGTCTACAATTTACATGAAAAACAGAATATCAAAAACTCGGGGTAGTCAACGGCCCCTGGGCCAAGTCTTTATTCTTAGCAAAAAAAAAAAAAAAAAAAAAAACGTGTGCCAAGGTGGTTTTGGTCAGGAGCTGTGAAACTGCCTCGACTTACAGCAAGGAAAACTATCTTATTTTGTTCCATTGCTGAGTAGTACAGGAAGAAATAGCATCAGGAATTTCAAAGCACACTATAGGATTCTGTACTCAATGCCTTTCCCATGGTGATAGTTAAAGCAGTGTAAATGTTTTGGCTATGTTTTCTTTCCCATAAATAAGAGATAGTGGTTTGTTACATCACTGAAAGACAGCATTAGAGATTTAATTGGTTTAGAATAGAATAGAACGGAACAGAATAGAATAGGTTTAAACAAGTGAAAACCTCTGGAATGGGGAATCATTTCACTCTGTAAACACAGAGTTTGTCAAGTAGCCACAGGTAACCCTGTTTCCTATAGGGAATGTTAATGCTAGAACTGGTATGTATTTTGTGGTCCTACAATGAACAAGGACCAAATTAAGCTAAGGGCAGAGCCAGGAATATATATCCTCATTATACAATTCATATTTTAGTTACTAATCTTAATTTTTAGCTAAGATATGATACTTAAATACTTCATTTTTTTCTCTCAATTATGTAAATATGAAAGCAACAAAGAAACTTCTGTCTAACTAGTAGACAAGTACTTATTCTTCATAGTATCTGTAGTAGTGTGACTGTCACTCAGTTGGTAACACTGTTTGAAAGATCGTAGAGCCTTCAGGAGGTAAAACCTCACCAGAGGAACTAAGATATTAGGTTCCACATGCACATCTTGTTTGTTGAGGGAATATGACAAACCACTTTACTCTCCTGTTGTCATACCATGACCAACTATATCCCCTCAAACTGTGAGCCAAATGAATACTTTCTATATCTCCAGATTAGACTTAATTTTCAAATGGATACAGCCTAGATTCATCTGAGAGGACAAACCACAATGGAGGAATTGCTTGGATAAGATTGATCTGTGGGAGCCGGGCAGTGGTAGTGCACACCTTTAACCCCAGCAGTTGGGAGGCAGAGGCAGGTGGATCTGTGTTCAAGGCCAGCCTGGTCTACAGAGTGAATTCCAGAACAGCCAGAGCTATACAGAGAAACCCTGTTAAAAAAAAAAAGAAAGAAAGAAAGAAAGAAAGAAAGAAAGAAAGAAAAGGAAAGGAAAGGAAAGGAAAGGAAAGGAAAGGAAAGGAAAGGAAAGGAAAGGAAAGGAAAGGAAAGGAAAGGAAAGGAAAGGAAAGGAAAGGAAAGGAAAGGAAAGGAAAGGAAAGGAAAGGAAAAAAGAAAGGAAAGAAAAAGACTGATCTGTGGGAATGTCTAGAGGAGATTGTCTCTTTAGTTTATATGGGACAGTCCAGCTTCCTGTAGACAGCACAATTATTCATGAAACTTATCTTTGATGATATAAAAAAGATAGCTAACTGGAGGACCATGAAAGGCAGCCTGATTTCTGGTTGAGCTAGGTTTGAAACCCCGGGTGACCCAGCACGTGATCCTGCAGGGTTCCCTGCAAGGGACAGTAGGCATTCACCAAGCCTCCAGACTCTGGGCTCCTGACACAAGGCTGCAGACCCCCATAGAGTAGAATTCTTCAGTCACATCGGACAGTGCCCCTACTAGCCCCTTCACAGGTAGAGGGCATGACTACAGGCTGTGGAGCCTCAAGACAGATCTCCATATTAATGAGATACCGAAAGGCCAGAGGGGCGTAATCAATTAAACATTTCTTCCCAGATCCTCCTCCTTGCAAAAGGCATTTAACCTCAGGCCCACCCTGAAAATACCAGGTTTAGTTTTTAATCTATTTTCCACCACGACAATAAACATCTTAAGACCATGGACTATTTCTCTTCTTGGGACCACCGCGGGGAACAGTGGAGCAGGGTCTCAATCCACAGAGCCACTGTCTAATCTCCATAGAAGAACTCTGAATTCCCAACCATTGGAGACCACCAACCCAGCCACCCAAGCCAGGTGAACTGCCAAGAACGCTCCTCCGGACTGCCGCCAGAGCCCATCTCTCCCCATTCTTTGGCTGCCAGCAAATCTATAGCCCGTAAGCCCCCACTCCATTCTCGACCTTTCTATGGCTCCCCAGTGGTGCCTGGGAGCCCAGGGGCCTGAGAACCAGCCAGTTCCTGGCTGCTTTTTGGCCCAGGGATCCCCGAGGGTTCCCTGCGAGACCTCAGACTGTTCTCCATACCTCTGAGTGGAGTCCCTTGGCTTCACATAACCCAGTGTCTGCCCCGCAATTCCCATTCCTCTGTCCCACGAGAGGCCCTAGCCGCGTGGTGAGACAGACACAGCACCCACACATCAACCCACACACACTACAACCGAGCAACTTACCTTGAGCCACTAAAGCAACCAGAAAGCAAGCCAATGAGTATCTTTTTCTATTTCTGCTTTATGTTCTTGTCCTGCTTGAATCCCTGTTCTGACTTCTCTTAGTGATAGACTGAGAACTTAAATCCTAAGATGATGTAAACACTTTTTCTCCCAAGTTGCTTTTGGTCATGATATTGGTTACAGCACTAGAGCACCCATTTGAGGTACTTCTTTCTAGGCATTTGGTCATAGTGACAAGAAAAATAACTACACTAGCCTCTCTTTGTAACTGTATTAGATGGCACAGGGAAGCAGAGCAAATGTAAAAACAGATGAAACTGAAGTTAATGTGCAACTTGTCTCTCTGCAAGTGTTAGATTTTAAAGACATTTTAAAACTTCCTCATACTTCATTTTCCCAACTAGAAAAGTGAGACCGATTGTCATGTCTAGCTCACATGCTTATTACAGTAATCGTGTGATCTAGCTGGTACACTTCCAAACTATGCCGGATGCCCTTTAAATTTATGATATGCTAGCTACCTGTTACTGTGTGCATGCCTTTCTTGATTTCTTGATTTTAATTTTCTATTACCAATAGTGTGAAGTGAAAGTTCACTTTGAGTTCCTTTGTACTTTATATCGTTTAAGGCCTTTTGTGACATCACTACATTTGGTGTCTTTCATATAGTATGTATTCTACACCAACATTAATGACAATTTTAAAAATTTATATCTTAGTTTAAAGTACATCCCCCAAGTAAATAAATGACCCCAAACTATAGGAAGAAGGGTTTGGAACTGCAAGGTGTTGGATGGAAGAACTGGACATGAGAAATAAAGACGACAGAGACATTAGCTGGGACCAGGAGGTCTTGTATGAGCTGCTAAATTATGTTGGCATAATGTATTAAGAAATACAGGATCAGTATGGGTGTGGTGGTGCAGCCTTTAGTCCAACACTGAGGAGGCAGAAGCAGGCAGATCTCTGAGATCCCTGAAACCAGTCTGGTCTACTGGGCAAATTCCAGGACAGCTACAGCTAACAAAGGAACCCTATATTGAAAACAAACCCCAAACTTTAAAAAGTATAGTATCTAATCATTGTGAATGGTGGTTCTGATATGTTCTTGGATTCGATTTGCAAGAATTTAATTGAGTATTATTGCACTGATATTCATAAGTGAAATTGGTTTGAAGTTCTCTTTGTTTTGTTGCTTCCTTGTGTGGTTTAGGTATCAGAGTAATTGTGGCTTCATAGAATGAATTGGATAGTGTTCTTTCTGTTTCTATTTTATGGACTAGTTTGAGGAATATTGGTTTTAGGTCTTCTTTGAAGGTCTGGTAGAATTCTACCCTAAAGCTGTCTGGTCCTGGGCCTTTTTTGATTGGGAGGTTTTCCCAGGGATGAAAGTTTAGTTCAACATATGAAATTTCACTAATGTAAACCACTATATAAACAAACTCAAAGAAAAAAAATCACATGATAATCTCCTTAGATGCAGAAAAAGCATTTGACAAAATACAATACCCCTTCATGTTAAAAGTATTGGAAAGATCAGGAATTCAGATTGGGAAAAAAAAATTTTCACTAACCTCATAACCAATGGAGGGCTAATATCCAAAGTATATAAAGAACTGAAGCAGCTAACAAGCAAAAAGCAAAGCAAAACAAAACAAACAAACAAACAAACAAAAACAAAACAAAACAAAACAAAAACCAAACCACCCAATCAAAAAACATGGAATATAAAACTAAACAGAGAATTAAAAACAGAGGAATCTCTAGTGGCTGAGAAGCACCTAAAGAGATGTTCAAAGTTCTTAGTGATTGGGGAAATGCAAATCAAAATGACCCCAAGATTCCTTCTTACACCAATCAAAATGGCTAAGAACTTCACATGACAGCACATGTTGGTGAGCATGTGGAGAAAGAGGAATACTCCTCTATTGCTGATAGAATTGCTAACTGGTAAAACCACTCTGGAAATTAATCTGGAGATTCCTCAGAAAATTGGAAATAGATCTACCTGAAGACCCAGCTATACCACTCTTGGGCATATACCCAAAAGATGCCCCAGCATGCCACAGGGCAATGTGTTCCGATATGTTCATAGCAGTCTTGTTTGTGATACCCAGAAGCTGGGAACAACCCAGATGTCCCACAACAGAAGAATGGATACAGAAAATGTGGTTTATTTACACAATGGAATACTACTCAGCTATCAAGAATAAAGACATCCTGAGTTTTGCAGGCAAATAAATGTTACTAGAAAATACCATACTGAGTGAGGTAACTCAGACCCAAAAGGACATACATGGTATGTATTCACTAATAAGTGCATATTAGCAAAAAAAAAAAAAAATACAAAATACCTAGGATACAGTCCATAGAACTCATGAATGTTAACAAGCTAAAGGGCCCAAGTGAGGATGACTCAATCCCACTTGAGAGGGAGAAGAAATCTGTCACAGGAGGGGGCATGGAGGGAGGGACCTAGGAACAAAAGGGGACAAGGGAAAGAGGGGATCCTGATCTGGTATTGGGTAGGGGAAAAGGACTGAAAGCCCTGAGGGCCAGCAGTAAGAATGGTAACAGGCAACTTTGGGAGGTAGGAGGTGGGGGGACCCTCCAAAATGTACCAGAGACCTGGGAGGTGAGAGACTCTCATGAGTCAAAGAGAGGGACCTTAGATGAACTGTCCTAGAGTGAGAAGAGGGAACTGATTTGTAGAGCAGAAAGATAGGGCATTAAGTGAGAGATGGAGTTGCCATCCCACCGTCAAAAACTCTGACCCATAATTGTTTCTATCTGAAAGAATTGCAGAGACAAAAATGGAGAAAATCCTGAGGAAAAGGAGGTCCAGCAACAGGACTAAAGTGGAATCCAACTCATGGAAATGCCCCAAGGTCTGACACTATTACTGAGGCTATGGAGTGCACACAAAATGGACCAATCATGACCGCCCTCCGAAAGACCCAATAAGCAGCTGAAAAAGTCAGATACAGATATTTACACCAAACCAATGCATAGAACCAGCTGACCCCTGTGATTGAATTAGGGAAAAGCTGGAAGAAGCTGAGGAGGAGGGAAACCCTGTAGGAAGACCAGGAGTTTCAGTTAACCTGGACACCTGAGATCTCTCAAACACTGGACCACCCACCAACCAAGCAGCATATACTAGCTGATATGAGGCCCACAACACATACAGCAGAGAACCACTGGGTCTGGATTCAGTCAGGAAGATGCACTCAACCCTCAAGAGACTGGAGGCCCAGGGAGTAGAGAGGTTGGTAGGAGGTGTGTGGGGATATCCTCGTGGAGATGGGGGAGAAGAGATATGGGATGTAGAACAGTCGGAGGGTGGAATGGGAGGGGGATAAAATTAGGAGTGTAAGAAAAGATTAGATACATTTTTTAAAAAAGGTGCATTATCTTATATACTGTTTGCAGTGGGGAAATGAGGCAGACAGCTACATCAAGTAATGTTGTCAAGGAGAACCCAGGGTTCTCAGACACAGCTTCCTCAGCCCAAGAGAAAAAGTTGGTTCCTAGAAGACATAGCTGTGACTCCTCTAAGACATCGACTCCAGCATCAGACTGATCTTTCTAAGTTTGTTCCTAGACAAGAACATAGAGCAAACTTTCTCTTTACCTTTTCAGCAAGGCCTCTGAGAAAATCTTGGGTTGGGTTGGCTTGGCTCCCAACAAACGGCTATGCTAACATTACAAATCCTTTTATCTGAAAGAGATTTCCAGTTTCTCACAACTGAATTAGCTAGTGAATGTCATCATGATATCAGTGTTCTTACCATGGAGTTAGAAATGGCTGTGAGTCACTATATATAGGTGCTGGGAATTAAATACAGGTCTTTTGCAACAGCAATAAGTGCTCTTGACCAGTAAATGTGTGTGTGTGTGTGTGTGTGTGTGTGTGTGTGTGTGTGTGTTAGCATCCATGGACAAATATATTCATTGTTATATATATATATATATATATATATATATATATATATATATATTAAATTTTCTTTTGCTTCCATGATATATATATTTTCCTCTTTTGTTCCCTTGTTCTCTTTCTTCCTTAAATCCCCTTTTCCTCTTTCTCTCTGTCTTCTCTCTCTCATATATCTCTCTCTCACTCTCTCTCTCTTTATTTTACACACACACACAGAGAGAGAGAGAGAGAGAGAGAGAGAGAGAGAGAGAGAGATTAAATTTAGATTTGGAGTATGAGAGATGTGATAGTTTTCTCTGTTTTTAGTTTATTTCCCCTTAACATAAATGTTCCCTGGTTCTGTTCATTTTTCTGCAAGTGTCGTGATTTCATTTATCTCTGCAGCTGAGAAAAACTTTTATTGTATACGTACCTGCCTTTCATGTAAGGAAATCTATGCCATTGTATAAACTGTACAACTATGTATTTTATGTTTCAATACAAAAAGAAAAAGAAACCATTCTCTTGAATATCAACAGAAGCAGTTTTAATCAATGGAACCATCATAAATGTATCAAATCCTTCGTTATTTTTTAAAAGAATGAATTGAATTTTTTAAAAGATCCTTAGTGCTTTCCTTGAGTTGAATTGTAAGCATGTCTTTTTACTTTGGAAGCCTACTGAATATGTTCTGTGGCTTTGGGTAGGGTGAAAGGATACTGAAGACATAACTATGACCAGCATACATATGAAGTGGCTTGAAAAACAAACAGAAATTCCTCTTATAAATTCCTCTTATAAAATGTGTGCTCAACGCACCTATGTTTTCAAAAATTGCTACCGTCATCATCTGGAAGTGGAGACAATCATGAGTTTCCTTCTACTTCCAACATATCTCTAAAAGAGAAGCAAGTACCCTGAAGGTTTCTATGGCCCCAGCAGCTAACAGTGACTGGCTCACTTCACTGTTTAGATTATGCTACTGTTTGCATAAGTATCTTGGAGGAGATTTTCTTTATATATCTCCCAATAATCGACACATTAAAGTCACTGACGATAAGATATGGATATTCTGTAAAGTTTATTTATTTGGAATCGGGGTGTTGAGTGTTAGCATCTGTTATCTGATGCTTTTCTCCACGTTTGGATTTCAAGCCACCTTTGAATTATGAGAGCCTGGCACCAGAGCACTGAATATTCATGTCTGTAACAGAGAAGGCTCAGGGGTCTGGGTCAGATTCACAGTCAAGTTTAAATCAGTAAGCCAGTGGGTAAGGATGGAGCAAAACAACAACAACAACATCAACAATGACAACAACAACCACAGATACAGATGTAAAAACAGAGCTTAAGGTTAAGATAGGCAAAGTGACATGCACTAACCAAAATGTTCATCTTCAGTATTTGCCTGCTTGCTTCTTAATTTACTGATCTATAGGTTCATGTGCAAATCATTGCTTCCACAGATGATTAATGTTATTTATATGTAAAATTATTTGGCCAGAAAGTACCTCTAGACAGCAGGCTGCTGAACAATAAGAGGTAAGAAGTTGTGAAGATTGGGTGATCTCTGAGAACAGTAGTCCAGTGAGCCTGGCAGATAACTCTAGGTGTAATTTAATATAACATACAGTCTCAGACAGACAAGGCCTAAGTCTGATCCCATGTGAAGATTAAATTACCTCTCTGTCCACAGAGGGACTGCATTCACAGCTCTGTGGGAAGCCTCCACAAGCAGCTATGCTGCCTTATCAGGTCAAAGAGAGGAGACCCTCAGAGTCCAGGCTTTCCAGTTGTTAAGCCTTTATAAGAACCACAGGAGGTGGAGGTGGGGGTAGGGCCATAAGACTAAAGAGTTTTAAGGGGGAAACTACATATAAATAGTTCTAATTCCTTTGAGAACATAATCCAGGATTTATATTCTGAAATAAAAATCTGGAAGAAAAAAATAAACACACATTAAACTATTAATGACTAAATATCACTTGGGGATTTGACTATATTTTTCTTCCTATAATAATGTTATCCGCCAGAGCCAGAATACTCAGAAAGACTATTTACAAATGAAATCTAAACCACTAAGTATTTGATTCACTCCTGTCAGATTTATGTAGTATATTATACTGAGTTACATTAGTAGAAAAATAAACCAATAAATAAATAGAATTAAAATAAATTTCTTAATCTATACCCCCCTCCCCACCACAAAATCTGTTAAGAGATGAAAGAAACAGTCTTAGAATTACAAAACAATCCACCTAGTAAAATCTTGAAAAACTCAACACCTATAATGACCCTGCACTAGATATGTCTTCTCTACATGATATTAACTGAGGCTAAAATAAGTCACATGTTGAGTCTTTGTTATTTTTTTGTCCAACTGTCCCCACAAAAGTTTGAATTTTGAAACATTTTACATTCTAAAGTATTCTCAGGTTCCAACATGTGCAGAATTTTTCTGAAGTCCATTTATTAGGACGGCTGGGAGGTGAATGACTCCATTCTGCTTCCTTAGTGCCCTGAGATTAATTCCATAGCAGCCCTGACTGTTTTGTTGTTACCTGACATTTGTCTAGTGCCGTCTTCAAGTTTAAGCCTCTTGGGTCAAGAACTCTTGTCTTTGGTAGCTTATCCTTTCTGGAGCTATATAGTCCCTTGTAAATAATTGCATTTAGCACCACAAGACACTTCAATGGGATTTTTCTTTAAAAGAAGGAGTTATTTAAAAGGCACTTTATGGTCAAAGGACAGCAGAACAGGACCTCGTGAATCTGTTTCTGTGAGTCTAATCACTACACTTCCAACTTGGAAAGGAAAAGCCACAACAAGATAAAACTCACAACCAAACAAGGTTTGTTTCTGAGAAAGTTGGATTGAACTTGCATTAAACTCCAAGTCCTATTGCCAGAAACCCCAAATCAAGGTAAAAAAGAGATAAATCTGTTGATTACTGAAGGAGTTTGAAAATGAAATGGCTTGTCGCATTGAGTTCAGCATTTGCTGAAGTGTTAAGGATACAGGCAGTCTTCGTGAACTAACAGAGTCCTTCCTCGGTGTATTTTTTCTAGGAAGAATTCAAGATGTGTTTTCGAAGCCAATGAGCTATCGGAAACACTAAGAAACATTTGTATGAATTAAAAATCATAAGTCGCTACATTTCTATGAATTAAAGCACTAGATTTCAGAGTAAAATCTTCACAGTAGTTAGACTTGTGTATCTATGACTATTAATGATCCAGAGGTTAGTTATGTTTCAGATGCTGAGTTGGAGACCTTCATGGTTGCTCAGTACTAGATGGATTCCCAAAAAGTACTACATTGAACTTCTGTTAAGTGTCTGTGTTCCTCTGGTATATAAGTCCATGCATTGGTGTGGGTCTATTAAGACTCATACCTTGTGTGTAGCTTACTAGTATGAATTGCTATAATTTTCTTTAAAAACAACCTGACAGTGTATGGAAAACGTCTTAATATATAATCTTAAATGTATGTAGTGTTTCTATAATACATTGAAACATCATTGCGCAAGGGTTAGTAAGGAAAACATGGTCAGATTTCTATTTTTTAAAATTTACTTTGGCTTAAATTATGGACGATATTATGGAGGAAAACAGATTAATTAATAGTCTTTTTTGAGCAATTCCAGATTTTCTAGTCTAGGAAAAAAAAAAAAAAAGAAACTAGTAATTGAGCCATGGTTGTGTTTGGCTTCTTTAAGACTCAATGTTTCTACTCTTGACTCAGATTTATCAATTTTAGTAAATGGAAAAAGACCATTTATAGGCAGATATTTACGTACATATCATAGTTGTATTTGCAAAAATGAAAGCTTTAAGGCATCTAAATATGGAAAGATGGCTCAGTAGTTAAGAGCACTAGCTGCAAAGGTCCAAAGTTGTCTTCCAAACGCCTATATATAAGGCAGCTGCTTACAAGTGCAGCTCAGGAGGATGCTGCCCGGCGCTGACCTACATGCTCGTGCATTCCTAGCTTCTCTTATACAGTCCAGACCCACATGCCCGAGTCATGCTGCTGCCCATCCTAAATCAATTAAAACTCCACAGAATCTCCCACAGATTTGCTCCCTGGCTAATTAGATCGGGACGATCTCTCCAGTGCGACTTCGTTTTCAGATAACTCTAGGCTGTGTCTAGTTAAACTGATACTAGCTATTTAAGTATGGTACTGAATGGCCTTGAAGTAACAATTTGCTTCTTAAAAAGTGATAGGATGAGACACCCTAATACTATTATAGAACATATACTTGTATCACAGTATCACAATGAGTCTCACATATGTGCCCAATGACCATGGGTTAAATTAAAACATGACACATTATACAGGAAGTTAAGACAGTTCATATTTTGTGCTTCAATTTTCTGCAATAACCATACTTGAAAAAGAATATTTAAAAATATTTTTAAATATTGTAGGGCTTTTTGCCCATTAAGGTTTATATTCTGGGGGAAATAATAAGCACATGGCTAAATTACTTAACCCCAAGTCCTATCAATCAAGTATAAACACTGCTAACAGATTGATTTCATCAAATCTGAAGGGAAAACAAAACAAAATGGAGTAAAAGAGCTTTTTAAATGCTGGACTTCATTCTGTGAGTTGTTAGGGGCAAGCGCAGTATGGCAATTGGCTGGCAAGCTGCCGCACTGCTGGGTAAGAACTGGAGATGGCTGTTCATGTAGAGAGGCTGGGTGGAACTTAGAGATACAGCCATGGAAGCAGAGGAAATTAGCAGAGGATCAGAGATCAGAATCAGAGGTAAGAAGTCCTAAGCCAAAGAGACTGGCTCTGAACTTGTCCAGACAACTCTCCATAGAGAGAGTGAGTACATGGCACAGGCACAGGCACAGGCACAGGCACAGGCACAGGCACAGGCACAGGCACAGGCACAGGCACAGGCACAGGCACAGGCACAGGCACAGGCACAGGAGAAAAAAAAAAGAGTTTCTTATCCCAGCACTCAAGAAACTGAGGCAGAAGAATAACACATTTGAGTTGCCTGGACTAGACACTGAATCTTTTTCTCAGAACAAATACGTAAATAAGCGCATAAATATTAAACAGATACAATGAAATGCAATTACTGAATTTAGAGGAATAAAATAAGTCTCACTTTTACTTTCTTATTAAGTTGCTTGTAAGAAAAGATTAAATGAACAAATTAAAAGAATACCCTTAGGTAACGTTAACAACATTATCTGTTGTGGTACTTAGGAAAAGATTTTTCCATTAGAAACACTGACTTCTATTTATTCTTCTGTGTGAATTTTAGGTAATAATGGGAAAAAAAGGGAGAGTTTTGACATTATTTTCCCCCTCTAGATATTGTGATATATGAAAAAGAAGTCTCTACTGTACTCTGGGACAATTTGTGTATATCTCCTCTGTATGAGACTATTAAATCTGAGAAAACTTCACATCCATTCTGATGGCTAGCATCAAGACTACTGTTGATACAGAACAATTACTATGATAAATTATAAGAATTCTTCCTATGCCTAAACCAGTCTAGAATGCTTACCAAAGAGAAGGCTTATTATTGTTTTGTTTTGGGTTTTTCTTTCTTTGTTTGTTTTGGGTTTTTTGTTTCTGTTTGTTGTTTGTTTTTTCAGTTTTCATCCATGAAAGAGACTATGGACAACTAGATATACTAGAGAGTAAGATTAATTATGATTTGAAGCATAGTATGTCTTATTTTAGTGAGAAAGAATGATATCAATGAATGTCATTAGGACTTTTGTTCAGAAAATTCTACCATGGTGCGAAAATAGGTAATTGTTTTCAGATGGTAAAATTGTCAATTCACATCACTTTTAAAGCTCCACAGAAATATATTCCAATGAATTGCTGTTTGACTGAGCTAGAATATCTAGTATTTAACATAGTTAAACGTTTCTTTGTATTGCATAGTCTATAGTTAAAAAACATTTTTAGTACTTAGAAAGTGGTGATTTTAATATATAGTTTTGGTAATTTTAATTAATCAAAGACTTGCCACACACACATAATATAAAAGACAAGGCATATCCAAGATGTTGAGAAAAATAATGTATGACCTACACTTTTGAGAGACTATGACCCAGACAGAAAGGTGCTTAAACCTTTTGAAAATGCTGAGAGTGTTGGCTTGATTGAACAGAAGCAACATTTATGTCCACCTTATTTTATGTCTAAATTAGTTTTAGATTAAGGAAAGAGGATATTTTAACCTCTTATGTTTTTCACTTCATACACAAATATCATAAGAGAATAAATGTAATAGTTTTTACTTTAATGTGTTAAAAATATGAAAAGAATATTACAGAGATAGAAAGAGGAAATATATTTAGTCTCCCCTGTGTCAAATATTATGAAATATAATTTTTTATGGTTGTGAAACATTTTAAAATTCCTTAAGGAATAAGTAGAACCCACTCTCAGGTGGGCATGGATAATAACAAAGAAAATATTTAAGAAATAAAAGACTCACCAGTAACTGAAGGGAAATGAAACAAAGAGGCATAGTTACACATGCCTTAGCTCTTGGTAGGCAGAGGCAAAGGCAGGAAGATCTCTGTGAGTTTGAGTACAGTAAGTTCCAGGACAGTTAGAGCTACAGAGTATGATCCTGCCTCAATAAAAACAAAATACAACAAAATGAAAAATATTTAAAGAAGGAAAGCAAGAAAAGAAAAAAGGAAGCAAGGAAGGAGGCAGAGAGGGAAGAAGGGAGGGAGTGGAAAGGGATGGAAGAAAGAAAGAAAGAAAGAGAGAGAGAGAGAGAGAGAGAGAGAGAGAGAGAGAGAGAGAGAGAAAGAGAAAGAAAGAAAGAGAAAGAAAGAAAGAAAGAAAGAAAGATAGAAAGAAAGAAAGAAAGGAAAGTGGGATAGTTGAAATGGCAAATCGGTTTGCTATAATGAGTTATTTCAAAAAGGGGTATAGCTAGACCATAAACTTATAAACAGGAGGACAGGGACACAGCAATTAGCTCTAAGACAGTGCAAAACAACAACACGTAAAAGAAAAATGAATAGATGGGGGAGGCAAAAATCCAATATCCCTTTAATAGTTCTAAAAAAGATTCAGAAGTTGAGTAGGAAGTGACAAAGAAATCATACAAATAATAGAACGATATCAGCTCCAGTGGTACCCTGAAAGAGTGTACAAATCACAGGCATGACAAATAACACAGGCCTCTATCTAATCCACCATGCTGACATTGCAGAATTCCAACGATTAAAGCAAAACCTTACAGCATTTCAAAGGGAATGCAACAGGCTAGCTACAAACACAAGGCGAAACAGAAATGCTACAGCCATTGTTTCTACAATGTTAAGAGTGAAGATAACAAAACGTTCACTTTAAAGTTATCACTAAGATGGGATTTTGAAGTTTACAATGCATAAAACTTCACTGCACAGACCAATTGGGAGGACAAAGTAATGCCATTTTCAGAAACATGGTAAGCCAGAAGCATGACTCAGGCATCACGCAGGAATGCAGAGAAACAGGCTTTCAGGAGATGGGTAAAGGACTAATCACCAAAAGCAATGAGTTTCCACTATTAGTACAGGCATGACATCAATGATGCAAAATTAAATACTCAGGTGATTTTAGCATAGGGAAGTGATAGACAGAGTAAGGTTTGATGTGTCTGTCTCAAGAGTATCATCTTTTCATAACAAACCTATAAATTCAGATGAAATATGAGTGTATTTAGGTATATCCATATATGTGTATTTATAAATAATGACAAATTTATGTTATTTTGAGTAAAACCACCCTGAAATAAATTCAATGTAAGCTAAAATATGTAAATAGCTGTTAGTGCAGTTAACACAACACCAGGAGCAGGACTGCACACATACAGTTAATTCATCTAGGTGACAAAGGGGAAAAGAGAAGCAGACACATAAAATAAATTTGTATACATCCAGACTAAAATAAACATTGAAAGGTCAAAACAAGCCATCAACAAGCCACCAGTGTGAGTTGATTATAAGTCATGCTTTTAAAAACTAAGATTTATTATTTGTGATGGGATAGAAGCAAAATACACAGCTTACAAACACAAGCACGAGTTAAGTATGTAGTAAAATTAAATGTACATGGCCAGTGAACATTAGAATTCAAAGGCCTCCCATACCCACTCTATATGTATGAAAATAGAAACTGAGGGGGGGAGGGAGGAAAGAGAAAGAGAGAGAGAGAGAGAGAGAGAGAGAGAGAGAGAGAGAGAGAGAGAGAGAAGAGAGAGGAGAGAGAGAGAGGACACAAAGCTGGTTGGTAGGGAGATGGGGCAGATCTGAGTGAATCTGGATAGAGTTGAGGAGGAAGGAGAATATTTTGTATTCTGGTGTTTCAGAATGCCAGCTAGAATACAGTGCGTTCTGAAAATTCTCAAAGAACTTATTAAACTTTAAATCAGGCAGAGCACTTGACTGCCTTAAGCTTTATGAGAATCTCCTGGTGGACTGAATTCTTGTCCCACAGTATAGTTAATAAGCATGCATCTTATATATGTGCTATGTGCACCAGAATATGCAAGTAGCAATAGAAAACACTTTAAATTTAATACAGTTTGTTAGAAGGATGCTCTATTAAGTCAAAGATGACTAACAAATGTCCTGGCATTTTGCATCCACCCCAACAATAGCAGGAATGCCATGAAATTACCACAGTATTGTAGTACCTTCTACAGGGAATATAACTTATATGTCATTTAATGCTTCTTCTATAGTTTTTTATATGTCTCTCAACTCCCACTATATATATAATCACACAATTTCTTTTTTATGCAAAAATATTAATATTACATTTTTGAAACCAATAATTTTATTTTATATTTTATGATAGTTAATATTAGGCAAATATCTACATGTATTTTATGTGTGGTTGTTACATTGAACTTTTCCTTTGTTTTCATAATTTGCAAACTTTCCTAATTGCCATAGTCTTAGATATTGAGAAAGTGTAGTTCATCAAAAAGTGTAGAACAGAAGAAAGTCAAAGAAAAGAGGCTTTCTATTTACCTTCTACATCTCATGCCAGCCCTGTGAGGTAGGCAAGAAGGAAAATGAAGGAAAAACTCTTTCTAAACTCAAGAGACAAGTATAGATTTAGATGTATGTATAGGTGGGTAGATATATATGTACATATAAACATACATGTACATTCATAACATATGCATTTATATACATTTATGTGTAATTAGGTATATCCATATATGTGCATCTATGCACAAGTTTCTTTTGTATGTATACACACGACCATGTATATTTTATATATAAACATAAATAAATGCATATCTGCCTGAATACATATACACATTTTAATATAACAAGACAGAAAGTATTTAAAAAAATATTCAACAAGAAAATAAATAATTAATGACTATTGGACTTATTTGAACAATACTAATTCCTTGTAAAATAAATGGCATTATTTTTTGTACTACATACGGTCATGCTATCACATAGAAAAAAACTATGCTTACCACCATACTCATAATAAAAACTTAAAGCAGCTTAGTGGAAAATCCACTCTTGTATAACAGGCAATGTTCCAAGTTTGTAACGGAGCTAGTGATGAATAATAATGAAGGTCTATTCCGTAATGCTAACGTCAGTAAAACAGAAGTGCTATTAATGCATTTGCTAATATGATATTCCTGTCTAGAATCCTATAATTCTCCAGTCTGTCATGACACATTATAAAACTCAAAGAATATGGACAGATAGAAAATACAAAGTTTCATGGAAACCATTACTGTTAAACAGGGGCTTTATGAAATTTGAAGGTGGATATCTAGATATTGTTAGAAGCTCTTTGACATGGCAATATATTCTGTATATTCAAGTGCTCACTGCCAATATGATAGTACTGGTGACTGTGTCATGTATATGTATATTTGTATGTGTATGTGTGTATGTGTATGTATATATGTATAATATTATATTACATATTATTTATATTTGTACTTATATTTATATGTATTAAATAATTTATACCAATGCTCTTACATCAGGAGACACCAAGACATAAAAGCTGTCTACAAACCAACAAGAGAGTCCTCATCAGAAGCCAACCAGGTTGGCTTCCTGCCTCAGATTTGTGAGAAAATGAGTTTCTACTGCTTAAGTCATCCAGAGTATGATACCATATTATAGCATCCTAAACTGGCTAAGATAAGTTTATCTTCCGACAGCCAACATCAAGAAACATTTTCTGTATTACCTGGCTTTATATATAGAAGGGTGAACTTATCTATATACAGAGTCATATGTCAAATATATTTTATAATATATAAGGCATAAATAAAATTCCCAATATGATAGTACTGAGTGACATCAGTAAGGGCTTTTAAATGCTAAGTTCTTTGTTAACCTCTAGTATTGCTCTAATCAAGAAGAATAGCATAGGTCCTATGTCATACACTGCAACCTCATAAACTCTGCTCTTGGCCAAATTCCCAGAAGCTCCTTTCCAGGCAGGTTTCTGAGTGAGACCCCAGAGGCACTCTTCTTAACCCACACAAACCTTCAGTAAGCACGAAGTCCTAAGAAGCTCGTGCCAGTAAGCTTTATCTTTTCTTAGCATTTACACTAATATGAATGAGACTAAATATTTCCCAAAGGTCCCACATGTCCAATAATTCTACGTCTGTGACCAACCAAATGGAACGGGAATTGCTTTAACAAAAGATGTCTTACCTACTCCTAACCCTCAGGCATTTGGCTCTTTAAGTATTAGATGACTGTGATTCTAAGTCTCTGGCACTCCATTTCTTTCACTCTTCCATTTGTTCTTACTTTTCTGTAGTTTCTATATTCACTTTCTCCTCTTTTTGTCCTCTGTATTCGCTGTGACAGATTCATTTGTTTATTTTTCCTTCTGTGCTCATTTAAAGCCATCTACATTTATTTTGGCTTAGAAAGTATTTTCTCTTCATTTGTTACCTTAAAAACATACAAGATTGTTAGATGTTGGATAAGTTTGCATGCAGGCCAGGTTCTTTCTCCATGTGTCCAAGAATGGCTACTTCCTCCCATGTCCTACAAACAGTTATATTTTGGAGGGGAGACCTTCTACTAATCCACTGGAAAAAATATTAATAACTCAGAGTAGAGTCAGATGATATGTCTTTGTCTCTGTCTCAGCTCTCTGCACCCCCTCTCGTGTGTGTGTGTATGTGTGTGTGTGTGTGTGTGTGTGTGTCCGTCCCTCAGCACTTGTAGAAGAATATAAGGCACAGAGGCTAATATAACTGATCAATTTATAAGTAGCAACTTCAAATTTTTAACACTATTATAAAATCATGGACATTTTAATCAATAAAATGAAATCACAACAGCATATTTCATTCATGCTTACACATTTGAGTGTTTGGTTCTGATTTGGTGGTCCTGTTTGGGAAGGACTTGGGATCTTTAGGTGGAGGAACCTTGATGGAGGAAATATATCAGTAGGAGTTGAATTAGAAGCTTTAAAACCTTACTCTACTTCCTGTACTATCTTTGCTTTCTGGGATTGGATGAAATATGATCATCTACCAGCATGTCTTTCTGACTGTTGACACATCTTACCTGTGCAAAGGAGTCTGTCACTCTGGAACTATAAGCCAAAAATTATCCTTTTCTCACCCAAGTTGCTTTTGATCATGTTATATTATTCTTAAACAGAAAAATAACTAAGATAGTACCTACCTAATGATACAGTAATAATACTTACACCAAAATAAAAAAAATCATAACTTGGGGGATGTGGAGAGGTGGTGTAGCAGTTAAGAGAATTTATAACTCTTGTAGAGGAACCAGACCCAGTTCCCAGCACCCACATGGTAGCTCATAACCAACTGTAACTCCAATTCCAGGAGATCAAATGTCCTCTTCTGTTCTGCACAGATACCACACACAGCTGCAGAACATGTACATACATAAAGGCAATACACATGTACATTTTTTTAACCTTAAAAAAATATTTTTTCATGAAACTTTATCATTCCACATCAAAATTTAAGTACTTTTCTCTTGGCCAATATCCACTATCAACATTAATGTTTTTATTCTAAAACTGCACACCATTTTAATGATTGTTTACATTTAATTCATTTTAATGAAAAACTTTAGTCATTGTTTCAACTGTAGTTTGACATGCCCACACAGAATAGTTGGATTAGGGAATAGAGGGCTTGATAACTTTCTTGAAAGTCAAATAATCATTGATTCATATCCCTGGCCCATGAGTAACTATTCAAATTCTGCTCATCTTCTCTTTTTCAAAGTACTTGCTTCAGCTTCATCCTTTTGAGATTAAGTGTTCTACAGGCAAGAGGGCTCAAGGTAACAGATAGTTGGATCATTTGAACCGATGTCTATCAGTTTCCTATTTTGGCTTGCCTGCAAATTTAAATATACAAGATAGAATAAAGGATTAAAAGATCAAACACAGAAATAGAAGGGAGGTTGATGTTGTCATGGTTAATTTGGGTCAATCTTCTTAACAGAAACAAGAGTCACATGGGAGGAGGGAACCTCTCTTGAAGAACTGTCTTCATCATGTTGTCTGTGTACTCAAGGAGTGTTTCTCTTTTTTCAATAATATATTTTTATTGGATATTTTATTTACATTTCAGATATAATTCCCTTTCCCCATTTCCCCACCTACTCAGGAATCTCCTATCTCATCTCCCGTCCTCCTGCTTCTATGAAGATGTGCCCCCCACGCACTCCTACTTGCCCACCCTCAAATTTTTCCACACTGGGATATCCAGTCTTCACAGGACCAAGGACCTCCTCTCCCACCTATTCCTGACATGGCTATTCTCCCCTACATATACAGCTGGAGCCATGGGTCCCTCCCTATGTGTTCTGAGGTTGGTGGTTTAGACCCTAGGAGCTCTGGTTGGTTGGTATTGTTGCTCTCCCCAGGGGGCTGCAAACCCTTTCAGCTCCTTCAGTCTTCTCTCTAACTTCTCCATTGGGAACCCTTGATCAGATCAATGGTTAGCTGTGAGCATCTGCTCTGCATATGTCAGGCTCTGGCAGACCTCTAAGAGACAGCTATACCAGGCTCCTGTCTGTGCACTTTTGTGGTGCTGTAGCTCATACATGGGTATGAGTCCTGTTGGGCTGAGTTGTGGGTCCCACGTGTCTGCCGCCTCAGGAGCAGAAGTACCAGAGTTCGACTGAGTTCACTCCACATGGCACTGAGCAGATGCAGGGCTATGGGAAGCCATAGAGCTCCACTCTGGGCATGGGGAGATCCTAGTCTGAGGTCCCTTGGGGGTGGAGCTCTTGGATTGGGGACCCCCTAACAAGAAGGCAAAAGGGAATTGGCTGATCTCAAGCCTGTGGGCTCCCAGACGCCACTGAGAGGCTGTCGAAGGATCGAGATGTGGAGAGGGGGGAAAAGTGAGCTACTGTGATGCCCCACAGGAAAATGGGACTCTTGGTGGTGGCAACTCACTTGGCTGGGTCATGGCTGGCTTGGCTAGCTCTGCTTGGGTTGGCAGCCTCTTCCTGGCTGGAAAGTAGAGAATTCCTGGGTAAGAGATTAGACTGCAGCTCAGTAGTTGAAGACCTTCTCCACAGTCCCCCACTGCATGCCCCAAAGATGAGATGAAGTCCATGATCTTAAAACATTTATTGTCATGGCAGAAATTCAATGAAGCTGTACCCCATGTTCTCAGGGCGGACCTGAGGTTAAATACCTTTTGCAAGTGGGAGGAGTGTCTGGGAAGGAATGCTTAATTGACTACACCCTCTGACCTTTAGGTATCTCATTAATGTGGAGATCTCTTGAAGCCCTGTGGCCTGTAGTCATGCCCTATACCTGTGCTATGTGACTGAAGGCCACAAACCTTTCTTTGGGAGGGGCTGTAGCTAAGTGAAAGAAACCAGAGCCCAGGAACAAAGCTGAAAACCTATCTTTAGGTCCCTTTAGGGTCTCCAGGGTTCGAGGCCTGCGATTGACCAGATACTCAGATGCCTCTCACAGCCCACTGCCCCACATACTTCCTGGCATCCACATCAACGTCTACATTTGATAACTGCACATGGGATGGATACCCAAGAGGAACAGTCTCCAGACCACCCCTCCTTCAGTTTCTGTTCCACACTTTGTCTCCATATTTGCTCCCATGAGTATTTTGTTACTCCTTCTAAGAAGGACCAAAGCACCCACACTTTGTTCTTCCTTCTACATTAGATTCATGTGGTCTGTGAGTTGTATCTTGGGTATTGTGAGCTTTTGGGCTGGTTACCTCACTCAGAATAATATTTTCTAGTTCCATCCATTTGCCTAAGAATTTCATGAATTCATTGTTTTTAATAGCTGAGTAATACTCCATTGTGTAAATGTACCACATTTTCTGTATCCATTCCTCTGTTGAAGGACATGTGGGTTCTTTCCAGCTTTTGGCTATTATAAATAAGGCTGCTATGAACATAGTGAAGCATATGTCCTGGTTATATGTTGGAGCATCTTCTGGGTATAGGTCCAGGAGTGGTATAGCTGGGTCCTCAGGTAATGCTATGTCCAATTTTTTGAGGAATCACTAGTTCCCCCACCATAGAAAGTTCTGGACACCCCATCACACCAGAAAAGCAAGATTCAGAATTAAAGTCACTTCTCATGATGATGATATAGGACTTTAAGAAAGACATAAATAGCTCCCTTACAGAAATATAGGAGAACACAGGTAAACAGCTAGAAGCCCTTAAAGAGAAAAACACAAAAATCCCTGAAAGAATTGCAAGAAAACACAACCAAACAGGTGAAGGAATTAAACAAAACCATTCAGGATCTAAAAATGGAAGTAGAAATAATAAAGAAATCTCAAGGGTGACTATCCTGGAGATAGAAAACCTAGGAAAGAGATCAGGAGTCATAGACGCAAGCATCACCAACAGAATACAAGAGATAGAAGAGAGAATCTCATGTGCAGAAGAAACCATGGAAAACATTGACACAACTGTCAAAGAAAATGCAAAATGCAAAAAGCTCCTAACACAAAACATCCAGGAAATCCAGGACACAATGAAAAGACCAAACCTAACGATAATAGGTATAGATGAGAATAAAGATTCCCAACTTAAAGGGCCAATAAATATCTTCAACAAAATTATAGAGAAAAACTTTCCTAACCTAAAGAAAGAGATGCCCGTGAACATATAAGAAGCCTACAGAACTCCAAATAGACTAGATCAGAAAAAAAATTGCTCCCATCACATAATAATCAAAACGTCAAATGCACAAAACAAAGAAAGAATACTAAAAGCAGTAAGGGAACAAGGTCAAAGAACATAAAAAGGAAAACCTATAAGAATTACACCAGACTTCTCACCAGAGACTATAAAAGCCAGAAGATCCTGGACCGATATCATACAGACCCTAAGAGGACACAAATGCCAGCCCAGACTACTATACCCAGCAAAACTCTCAATCACTATAGATGGAGAAATCAAGATATTCCATGACAAAACCAAATTTACACAATATCTTTCCACAAATCCAGCACTTCAAAGGATAATTGATGGAAAACTCCAGCACAAGGAGGGAAACTACAACCTAGAAAAAGCAAGAAAGTGATCTTCCAACAAATCCAAAAGGAGTGTTTTCTTGATTAATGATCAATGTGGGACGATACAGCTCACGTCGAGTGGAACCATCCCTGAATAGGAGATCCAAATGGATGTGCAGCATTCCTACCTGGCCTCTGTTTAAGTTCCTGCCTGCAAGTTCCTGTCTTGGTTTCAGTCAATGATGGACTGAAACCTACAAGCTAAAATCTTCCAACTGCAAATTGCTATTAGTGTTGTATCACAGCAACACAAAACAAACAAAGACAAATATAGAGGTGAAGGCCTTACAAGTCACATAACATTAATTCAAATTAAGATTAATACCAGAAAAAAAATAAAGCAAGAAAGAAACAAAGTATTTTTCTGTCTCAGTAATTTTGGACACTTCTGGTCAGCCACTCTTTCCTCACGGATAAGTCAGTGACTAGTCCTGGAGAGCAGTTACCGTCATTGTTTTCAATTCAATTTCTCAGTCATAGTTTTTCATTTATTCAATGTGTCATTATTCAGCCTCTTTCTTGAACTAAGATATTCTATTGAAAGTGGAAATGTGAGAAATAACAGATGGTTACCAGAATGAGAAAAAAATGTATAATTTCTAACCTCAAAAACATGTGTTCTTGTAGGGCCCCCAAGTAAACGACTTTAGTCTAGGAAGGCACTGGGGCAGCAGTGAGCAGTGACAGCAATATTTCAGTTATCTTAAGGAAAATGATGTTTTTACTCTCCATCCCTGACACTAACCATATTTTGCATGTCTGAGACATACAGAGACAGGATGTAGTCTGTTAGTAGGTCACCATGGCTGGCATGCAGGGAGCACAGGTGAAACAAAAGACACAGAAGAAGATGGTGGGGTACTGAGATGCTTAGATGTTCCTATTTCTGATTCAGAAAGACAAAACATCCTTGCAACTGTGTGAGGAATGACCAAGGGTGACTTGGGCATCTGGCAGAACCATTTTCCAAATTCAAGCATTAACTCCTTAGTAGGGAGTTGTGTTAAGTAAGTCAGAATTGGAAGTGATTAAAGAACTTTGTCATGTCAGAATTCATAATGCCAGTAAATACAAATCATTGTTTAGAGACTTTTTTTGCCCATTGGATATTGTTTAGTTGCCTTATTGGAACTTATATCTATGTTGGATTGCTATAGACAGCCAGGCCTATGTATATGCACATGTAATAGAGATGCTGAGAATCTGGCCAAAGGTAGCCACTTATTTCTCCTCTAGTGGAAGAGTCTGAAAACACTCAGCTCACCTCTCAACTGTTTTGTCCCTGTTCTAACTCTTAAACTATCTATTCTTTCTAGGTTCTGCTCCAGTTTAAGCAAATCCTATAATTTGATAGTCCAAGACACTAAAACTCAAAGAATTCTTCACTTTTCTTTGAGATTCATCCAATAACACTCTGAAAACTTCCTTTTATGGTATATACAAAAATTGAACAGCTTAGAGGAGGAGGAGGGAATTGATAGAAAAGCTAAGTGGGAAGCCACTAAAAGAAGTCTTTGCACATAAGCACAAAAGCACCAAGAACCAAGAGTAACAACAGTTAAATAGTGCCCTAACCCCTTAAGAAGGGACTCAGTCTCTCACTGCCTAATATGGTTTCAAGATAAGAAAAGAGGGGCATCAATCCATTAATTGATACGAGTCAATTTACTTTTAAGGCCTCAGAACCCAAAACTGAATGTGCTTTTCTGTTGGCATCTTGTAAAGTGTCGTCCCAGGGCATAAGCCTCAGAATTTAGTTGTAGCAATCTTCATTCCCTCTGCTGAATGTTTTCAGCAGTAAATCTCGACCACGTTCACTTAAGCTGTAGAGGTCATAAATACTTCGTGAGAGCAATAAAATAGAACAGAATTTTGGAAGTTATAATTTTAGTGGATCTAACTGCACTATAAAAGGAAAGCCTCTGAGACTCTGAGCAAATGCAAACTTCTGTCAGAGTGAACTGCAGTGCTAACCCATCTGCAAGTGGTAAATTATTCTTAGTCCCAGGTGTGATGCATTATGCAAAGTGTGTCCAGTGACTAAAGGTAAGACCATGGCTAGCATCCAGGGGAGCACGGAACATTAATGATGACTGGAAATTGTCGACAGTTTCTCTGCAAGTTTGATTCATTCCTATTTGCTCATAGAGCCAGACCTAAAGTTCAGCAGATTGTCAGGGATCACTTCCTGTCTGGTCCACATATTCTGGTAACAGAGGCCCATATGATAAAAGGCTGATTTTGGCTCTTCATTGACCCCAGAAGGTGATCATGCAAGATGAAAGTAAAGCGATAATCCTATTACCTATAATCCCCTCAGGCTTCCACAAAGGATGCTACTCACTGACGCCATTATTCAAAAATTCCATTGATGATTGCCAAGCAATATGAAAATTTCATTATAACTCATTATAACTGTGTTTCCTCCCCCGTACACATTATAAATTGATGATGAGCAGTTTATAATGTTTGAGCACACTTGCATAAGTAACCCTCTACATTCAGATCTGAGTGTATCTGAGAAACTTCCGTAATATCAGTGTATATTTAATTGAGCCCACAAAATCTCATTCCACCCTATGAGTAACCAATTGTGTGCATTTTAAATGAAACTTCCTATTGTTCTCTGCTTACATCTACAGATTAGGAAGGGTCTTTGGAATTCCCCCCCCCCCCAACACACACACACATACACACACAATGTTGTTGAATTTTCCATCAAATCTCTGACATAGTTTTGGTTAGTATGGTCTAGAAAACAGTGTTGAAGTTTTAAATGGGGGTGGCAGAGTAAGAGAATTATATTTGAAGAGCAGATGAAATTTTATCATATGGGCAGCTCAAGCATCCAAGCTATAATGAACATTTGATTGGGGCTCTATTAAAACACCCAATCACTATGCAATATTGTATTATTTCTTCCCAGCTTGAAATAGTCATCAAGAAATAGCCACCCTACCAGGTTTTTCCATCTGAAGATACTAATGCAGTAGACCCTTGGCTGTCACTCCTATGTATCTGCATTTTATTATTGTGTAACTGAAACGCCCTTTCCATCCAACGGTTGCCTTCCAGTTTACTTGGGAAATGAAGGACTGAGAAGGTGTGTCTCCTGACTTGCAGCTACTCTTCATATCGTGAGTCCTTGCTTTTTGTACGTCCTTTGGTCACTTTCTGCTTACTGTTACTTATCACCTGGAACTTGGTTTTCTTTGTCAGTGATATAGAATCACCTGTAGAAGGATCACAGTTCCCATCCCAAACCTGTCACTTCATTAATACTAACAACAATGTTTATACATTGTCATTCTCTTGCAAGTGTTAAGGGTTTTTCTTAGTAAAGCTCCCATATTCTCTATAACAAAAAAAGAAAAAAGATGTTACTAATTCTCAAATGAGTTGGCTATACCTTTGGCCTACTTCCAATCTGTGCAGTCCTGAGACCTAATCTTTGCCCCCACAGGGCACACCCTGAAGTCTGAGATAGAATCCAAAGTATGTAAATGATAGCAGGGGTGGGATTAGATTTGGGAGGAAGAGGAGGGACTTCAGACAAAAAGTCTATACTGAAAGTGATTGCCATCATGCCTTCTAGCCACAGCAAATATAGCCAGCCTAGGCTTGGATGGATGCATTGTTTCTGCAAACTCAGCATCATTCTCCCTTGTCGTAATGGTGTTTTGGGTACCCTTGGGTGTCAACAGCACCCACATGGAACACTGATTTATCTCCTGGTATCAGAGGTATGCTTGAACCAGATCTAGACAACTGATAGTGTGGTCTGGCCATTGTGATTAGTTAATGGGTACACTCTAATCAAAGTGATTCCAGGAATTTTTTAATCAACTGGGGAAATTAGGGGAGAGTGGTTCTGAATGTGTCTGTGTGTTTGTGTGTTTCCAAAATTTGGACAGAGATGATGTAGCAAGTTTAAGTGTGATCAGTAAAAGCAGCCCAAATATTTTCCAGTAATGCATTTTTGCATATTTTTGACTGATATCAACTCTCTCATGAATAACAGATACGCTCCCATGTATCACCAATCACTTCAAGTTTGTTGCTGAAAGTAGTGATATGGAGAAGTGGGTAGACACTTGCCTCTAACCCTGATAACCTGAGTTTGATCCTTAGAACTCACTTGGTAAAAGAGAACTGAATGCTTACAAGTCATCCTTTGATCTCCCAACCTCCACACTCTGGCTCTGACATACACATACACATACACACACACACACACACACACACACACAGAGAGAGAGAGAGAGAGAGAGAGAGAGAGAGAGAGAGAGAGAGAGAGAGAGAGAGAGTAAATGCAATAAAAAGAAAGCTAATGTAACCTAAGTCCATACTGGGAGAGATGCACTTGTGAATGTGCACAGAGACCTTTGTAAACAGTGTTTCTAACTACCATGTAAGAAGTGTGTTCTGGATGCTAGACCAGTGAGGTGGGAGTGCGTGGGTAGGTGAGCATCCTCATAGAGGTGGGGGCAGGGGGGATGAGATAGGGGACTTGCAGAGGGGAAACTGGGAGGGGGCAACATCTGAAATGTAAACAAATGAAATAACCAATTTAAAAAAAGAAGTTTGTTTCCATCTGTGGCTTCTAGACAACGATCAACGTTATTAATAACATAGAAGCACAGCTAGAAATCCATGACAAGTAACACTGCAAATTTCCCTCATTATGCCAAAAGTGACCTGGTGTCGAAACGAAAATCTTTGAAATCGGATGTTAAATTATTAGGCTAGTAACTGTTTTCCACTTCATCATGTTTCTATAAGAGATCACACAAAAAAAAAATTAT
Organism: Arvicanthis niloticus; assembly: GCF_011762505.2. NCBI lineage: Eukaryota > Metazoa > Chordata > Mammalia > Rodentia > Muridae > Arvicanthis > Arvicanthis niloticus. The sequence goes on from NC_133438.1 coordinate 14,637,167, forward strand.
TTCCATGTTCAAATTCCCAAGATAAAGGGATAAAGGAAACGCCGGCGGAATTGGGGCAACATTTGCCAATGTTTATAAAGATCACAAACACTATTTACATTTTCCCAAATTCTTCTTTGCCTTTCTCAATATACATATATTCATCTCTATGAGAAGAGAGTGGTTTATATTAGATAAAAATAAACCAATTGGTGGAGAGAAAATTGAGAAATCACTATGGTGAAGCAGATGGCTTTAATCGGAAAAATCCTTATTACAGATTTGAACATATGATTTGATTATTCTCAACTAGAATGGAAAATAATTTCTAGATTTTCTTTCTTTATGTAAGATTATTTGTCAAGAATCTAAGTGTTTCATCAATTTGGTTAACATATTTGTATTAAACTGTTCCTGGTACAGCGTGTTGCCTTGTTTATGTGGTAGCAAAGGGACAGAGAATGAATAAAACATGAAATTTCCATTGGAGTTTAAGAAATTATTCTTATTCCGAAAGATCAAGTTTGGGGCATGCATTTATGTAATAATAAATAACACGGAATTCCTCACATATTCAGTGAATGTAGTACAACCCTTGCCTCTGGGATCTCTGGGACCAGAATAAAAATAGTTGCAGCTTTTTAATAGTTAATAGGCCCTCTGTTTGGTGTGCCTCCTCACTTGACATCTACATTTAGTTTAGTTAGTTTTTTAGTTTAGTTTTTGAATGTGTATTGATGGGGCAAAGGATATGATTCAATTGTGCAGCACGCAAAATCTCTGGGTCCCATCACCAGCACCATATAAACTGAGCTTGGCCCAGATCTGTAATTTCAGTTCCTAAGAAAGAAAAAGCAGAAGCATGAGAAGTTCCAGATCCTATACAATGAGTTCGAAGCCAGTCTAAGCTACATGAGGCCCTGGCTATATAACCAACACGTTGACATTTCAGAAACAAAGAATTTTATGCTTTCAGAAAAATACTCTTTCTGCTCTCTGGTATTTCACTTCAGAAATTTCTTTTCTACAGTACAATTTTTTTCAGGATAGAATAAGAGTTTCTAATGTTAGGGATTATTTTTAAAACTTACCCTTTTTTTTTTTTAGAAAATTTTATACTGGACCCCATGAATTCCATCCAGTTTGGCTTGATTAACTCCTATCTAGACCTCTATGTTTACAGAGCCTAATGTCATTTGGTCTTTACCTCTGAAAGTAAAATTAAAAAATCTTTAACATAGCCTTTGGGGCCCTCCATAGTCTTGAGTCTTATGTTTATGTATACTAAGCCATCTCTATTTGAAATTCGAAATTCTTGAGATTCCTACAATCTTAGGAAATGATCTTTGCCTGATAATTAGAAAAAAGACAAAGTGTAGATTTTGCTGTCCATAATTCATTGGAGTACAATATAGAAGATATTACATGAGCTAAATGGTCAAGTCCAGGAAATTTTGAATCGTCTGGCATCATATTTAGTGATATAATTATACATGCTCTTTAATCAATGATTATGGTTTGATAACTTTTTTTCCTACTAAAACAGTGGTTCCTGCTAGAGGTTTCCCTCATATTCTATGAGTTTTCTTCTTAGAATGAACACCATATGGTCATGTCAATCAATTATTTAGATGTGGTATCTATTTGTATGTGTGTGTGTGTGTGTGTTTCTGTAGGAAAGAGTGTGTGTGGATACACTTGCACATGTGAGCATGTATGTGGAGCCCAGAGTTCAACATCAAATGTCTTCCTCTAGTGTTCCCTCGATTAAATTTTAGAAGTGTCTTTCACTGGTCTTGGAGCATGCTACTTTAGCTACACTCTTCTGGCTCTCTCTTAGCACTGGGATTTTCCCCATATTTTATTTTTAAATCAGTTCTAGAGATATAATTCAAGTCCTCATACTTGTACAGCAAGCATTTCACCAACTGAGCCATTTCCCAAGGCCCTGGATATGATATATCTCATTTTAAATTTTTATACAGTATGTTTGCACCGACATAGTCATAAAAATGATTTAGCTTTGTCAGTTTTGGGGGGCACTAAAAGTAAATGTTTCGTCAAATAAATGTAATAGTGTTATAACTTAAATGTCTATATTTTTCAAGTTCATGTAATAGAATCTTCACTTAATAAACTCTACTCAGGCTTTCTGAAATGATCTTTGCCTGATAATTAGAAAAAAAAGACAAAAGGTAGATTTTGCTGTCAGTAGTTCAATGGAGTACAGCACAGAAGGTATTATATGAGCTAAATGGTCAAAGTAAGGAAGAAGTGTAAGTCTGGAGTGTCACATTGTAACATCAGAAAGACCATGTACACAAAACCCATTAGTCACCACACCAAAAAGTACAGCCTGACCTAAAGTTAACCATTAGACATGTTAGAGTTTGGTTATTCACTTATGCTGGGCTGGTTGTTTTTTTCCATATTATGCTCAGAGCCATGTCCCCTGTTCCCCTCTTTACATCTTCCCCTATTCTTACTCCTCCTCCTTGGGTCTTTCTTCAATCTACAAGAATCTTTGCGTTGAGAGAAAAGACAAAGTTAAATAAGATTTCTTTTTGCCTTCCAGACTAACCCCAACTACTTCCTCATAAAAACCTCACATATCTTTAATATATCACCTATATTATAATATGATATTACTGAGTTTGTAATGAGCCTGAAATTTCTATAACTCAGTTATAGAGTTATTATTCAATCAGTTATAGAGTTATTATTCCATTTGATGTGGCAAAAAGTCAAGATTTTCTCAATACAAATTTACCAATTTTACATTGAAATTCAATAATTTATTGTACAGCATAAATTTAGACTTGTGCTTTAAAATTTTTGGTAGAAAATCATTGCTTAAATGTTAGTATATAAATGTGTTAGAAACTTAAAAAAAACACAAATTATTGTTTTCTCCACTTACCCAGATCATGCTGTATATGCATTATGAAGAGGTAAGAAGGATTAAAATAAGGCCTAATCGTTCAAAAGCAATCTTATTGCTGTAAAAATTCTATATATTGTAGAATATTTAGCCCTGATCACAGATCTTGTGCTATACACCTCTTCATTTTAAGTATAAGCAGACTCAAGCTTAAGAAAGCTACTTAACTGAAGAAAAATTCAGAAACAATGGATGGCAACATGAGGCCTATGCTCTCGTGTTTGGTATAACACATTGTAAATTTGAATTTCATTTACAGGGTTGAAAAAAATTATATGATAGGAAAATCATGTCATTAACCTTTGAAAAGAAGCAAAAACACACAAAGGATTAGACTAAGTTGATACTTAATTCCAACAGTGGAGACAATGAGCATCTTTTAAAGAATATTTGTATTCTATAATGACATATAAAGGGTTGAACAAAATATTATAGTAGATATTTCCACATCAATTGCCACTCAGCTAAGTAAGAAAAATATTGGACATAAACACAAGCTGCATAAGAAAACACAGTCATCAGGAAACAGCAACCTTAAACTTTCGACACTTGCTCTACACTGTAGAGGGTCTGAAAATATGAATAAAGACAATTTTTTCTTCTATAAAAATTTACCTCAAAGTATAAGTCTTGATTTCTTCCCTACAGAATTGATCACCACAAGATCATTGATGATTACAAGACAAACTTGGAAGCACAGAAGCACAGAAGAAAACTTGAGGAATTTTTCACTTCAGGTATATTCTTACGTGTTTTACAGCTGCTATGGTTTGAATGTGAAGTGTTCTCAGGTGTTTGACTACTTGTTTAGTTGCTCACTGGAAGTATGTATGGGAAGGTTCTGGAAAATTTAGGAGCTATAACATCACTGGAGAAAATAGGTCACTAGGAGCAAACTTTGAGGTTGTATATCCTGGACCCTACTTCATATTTACTCTGTGCTTCTTGAGTGTGGATGCAACAGCCTCCAGCTCCTGACATCAATCCTTCCTTGCACCATATATTTCTCATAATGATGGACTACATCCCTCAGAAACTGTAAGCCAAATTAAATCTTTTCTTCCTGAGTTACTTTTGATAGGGCATTTTGTCATAGCAATAGAAAAATAACTAGGACAGAAATTGATGCCAGAAGTGGGACTAATGATATATATTAAACATGATATTATATTAGTGCCATTAATGAGATACTGGTGACATTATTAAGAACTCTCCTTCTGAGCACTGGGACAATAAGAAAGGTATTTAAAGGGCAAGATCTCTCTCATCAAAAGCTCTGATTTGTAAAAATGTAAACTTGTTTGAAAGGAGAGAACCTGTTCTCGGATTGTCTAGTAGATTTTCTATTAATGGGAAGAGACCGCATAGCAAAGTTCTTCCTAGATTCACCACACAGGAGCTGGGACAACTGTGTTCTCATGAGACAGTATTCTGTCCTTGGATGACAGCAGAACTGGTTTGTGTCCTACACATAGCTCTGGTTTTGTAGGCATATGAAAGATAGAGTTCATGGAGGCTTCCTTTACAGTTTCATACTACAATGAAATAGACAGTGCATAGGTGTGTTTCAGTCCCAGAGAGCTGTGGAGAACAAACCTTAATTGGAGTGAAAACTTTAGGATGTGGGTGGCCCGAGGACCATAGGACTCCTTCTACAGAAATCTGGTGGCATAAGAGTAGTGTCAGCCCAAGAAGGAGGCACATTTTGCTATGGGCAGCAGAGCTGGAAGGGCAAGGTTACCTAAGTGCTTTGGTATGATGCAACTGATATGACATCATCATAAGTCCCAGATGCTTGATATGGAGCTATAGGATTTGATGTTTTCCCCGCTGATTTTCAATTTGGCTTCTTTTGCTATCACCTCATTTGTCCACTTGTGAATGGAATGTGTATACTCTCTACCATTGCTTGTTGGAAGTGTACAATTTATTTTTGTTTATTTGTCTTGTTTTGATTTATTTAGTTAGTTTTATTTTTCAAGAAGCCATGGGCATTTACTTTGAGTCTCAGTCTCAGACAGCACTTGGGACTTTTAAGCAAATTTGATATTGGTAAAGACTATGTAGATTTTTTGAAGCTGAACTGAATGTGTTTTGTATGAAAGATGACTGTGGGGCTGAGCAGAATATTCTAGTTTGAATTTCAAATACCATCCTCATTGGCTCAGATATTTCGTTGAGTATTTTGGTTCCAGTTGGTGGCTTTGTGTAGGAAGGTTGTAGAATCCTTATGAAGTTGTGTTATCATTAGAGAAAGTGGGTACTTGGAAGCCGACTTTGAGGTTGTATATTGGCCCCACTTCCTGTTTTGTGCTTCCCGAATGTGGCTGCAATGTGACTGGCTAGCCACCAGCTTTTCTCACTGTACCTTTATTGTCTGCTTCCCTGACTTCTCCATGATGATGTCTTGTATGCTTTGAGTACTATACACCAATAATAAACAGTTTTTCCCCAAAATTGTTTTGGACAGAGTATTGAGTAACAACAGAAAAGTAACCAAACAGGAGTCAACATTGAAAGGCCCTAAATTTTACATTTTATACTATTTATCCAAAGAACTTTTTTAAGAAAGGATATTGAAAATATATTTAAATCCCATAATAAGATATATCTTACTTACTTAATAAAAAGTAGTTGAAATAAATGAATCTATATTTATGCTTATACATATTAAATAATAAATAGGTATAAAGAAAATGGGGGCGAAGAAATGGTAAATGTTTTAAATTTAAACTGTCTTCTTAAAGCTGAATGCCTTTTCCAGAATTTGGAGTCAAAAGCTTTCTTTTCCATTGTGCAGTCATAGTCCATTGATTTTCTTCCCTTTGATTTTCAGTATCAATATCTACAAAATTAAAAACACTATAATGTTGGGTTTAGCAAGAACTTTTGATTGAAGATATGGCATCATAGCAGTCTCTTATTAAGGGTTAGAGCTGAAACATTTTACAAGTCTACCAATTCTGTTGCCCAAATTACAAAACGAGAAGAAAGCACTGTTTGTCATGTTTTTAATACTTTACAAAACAATGAACGTGAACAGCTAAGCTTCTCTTTGTTCCAAAGTGGGCTCTTTAACTCTCTCTCTCCACTTGCCATGGGAAGAAAAACTCACAGCAAGAAGGGAAATTGAACAGATGAGAACAGTTCTTTTGTCTTTTGCCAAAATAGAAGTGACCTTCATGGTGAATCTGGATCTTCACTCTAAAGTTCTTGCTTTACCCAATGATACAGTGTTTTTGATTATGTAGATATTGATACTGAAAATTACAGGAAGGAATATCAATAGACCATGACTGCATGGTGGAGAAAAAGCCTTTGACTTTAAATTCTGATGTAGAAAGCATACAACTTGAAGAAGACAGGTTTAACTTTAAAACACATACCATTCCTAAGCCCCCCACCTCGATTATAGCTCTTTAGTTTGCATTAATGTCTGTTCCTTCCACCTACGAGACCTCTGGATGGCTTGAGTTGTAGCTATTTATCTTTGACTTTTCAATTCCCAACTGTTTATCTTTTAATTTTCACCACAAACAATTCATGAGTTAATGAATGGTTTCATTTCTATATCTCAATATCTTTCATTCTTTAGTGAAGAATAGCAGGATATTTCTGAGACTTAATTTTTTCTTTCAAAATATAGACAGGTTGCTAGTAGTTGTCAGGCAGAGAAATAACACAGATAATTGACAAAGCTCAATCTCTTTTTTTTTTTCATTTTTTATTGGATATTTTATTTACACTTCAGATGCCATCCCGTTCCCCATTCCCCCCTCCCTTAGAAAACCCCTATCCCATGCCCCCTTTCCTTTTTGCACTTACACATTTTTTTTAAAATGTTAATCAAAGGCTTTATAAGTTTGGTATTGCTCAATCAGAGGTGTAACCCACTACCCAACCTAGATATATAAACTATCTTTGACTGGTGGAGATACGTGAACATCTGCCTCCCTGTCTCCCCCCTCTTTCTCTCTCTCATCACCTAGCTTCTCCTCTCCTTCTCCTCCTCTTCTTACTCCTTCTCTTCCTCTCAGTACTCCTCCCGCCTTAGTTCATGCTACATATCACCCTTCCTGTTAAAATGAAACTTTTTTCTCAAAATACAATTAGAGCATAATTATGCCAATTTGTACCTGTGAGGTACAAGATAGTCCTAATACCTAGTCCATCATTTTGTTGACTAACCAGAACCTCTGTCATCTATACTAACTAAAACACTTAGTTCTGAAAGCTCAATCTCTTAAGGTCATCTTAAACAGATAGGATATGGAGAGGGAGGGAGGGAAGGAGGGAGGGAGGGAGGGAGGGAAAGAGAGAGAGAGAGAGAGAGAGAGAGAGAGAGAGAGAGAGAGAGAGAGAGAATTGGCATTAGAGAGAATGAAAAAGCATGAGGCTTGACTTTGAGGTTGATCCTCTCTCCAAGCCCAACTGCATGATAAATGAATTTACTCTTGTTATCTACTCTCAAGAAAACAGTAATTAGTTAAGCATAATAAAACCAACACCCAGCTTCATGTTTGTGGATTGTGTTTCTTCACAGAATTGAGATGTGTTTTCTGTGGCATAATATTTTTATAGTGAAGCAGCCAAAATACAGCAAATGCATAGCATGGGCTGAGAGCATCCTGGCCCTTCCAGGCATTTTTGTGGCTTGGCATTGACAAATACAGGTAAAATTTAGGTTACAATTAAGGTCAAATTACAGCCAACACTGCCTTTTCCAAAAAAATCTAAGAGTTGCTAAAATGGCTTCCCTATTTCTTTGGGAGGCTGCGAATAGCTATCAACAAGCTTAAGACTTTAGAGCACGTTCTCACAGTTGTGTATTCTCAGTGAGCACAATATTCTACCCAGACAAAATAGAAAGCAATAAAAGGATCTTCCCTCAGGTTTCCACAGCAAGCATGTTCAGGGCATAGCAGTGCACTTTGTGACCTCTTCTCCTTGCCTGATGCCTCTTTTACTTAATGGTAATTTTTTTCTGGCACAGAATTTGCAAGATAATTAGCTAATTTCAGAAGATACCAGAAGATAACAAAAAACAATATGAATTTGTACATTATAGAATAAAACCATTATTTTCTAGACCTATCTACCAATGATCTCTATCACATACACAAATTTCTGAACTATAACTTATTATTTATAATCATACAACTCTTGAGAGGTTTTTTTCCTTTCCCATTAATTTTTAATCAATTTGGTTACATGTAATAACTACAGTGACATGCATGTATACATGTAATACCTTGTGACTAAGCATTGGGTATTAACATTGGAGATGGCATCTTTTTTATTGGATTTTTTTTATTTACATTTCAAATGTTCTCCCCTTTCCTGGTCCCCCCCCCAAAAAACCTCTATTCCATTCTCCCTTTCCCTGCTTCTATGAGGGTGTTCCCCCCACCCACCCACTCCTGCCTCCCCGCCCTGACATTCCCCTACACTGGGGCATTGAGCCTTCATAGAACCAAGGGCCTCTCCTCCCACTGATGCCCAACAAGGCCATCTTCTGCTACATATGCTGCTGGAGCCATGGGTCCCTCTATATGTACTCTTTGATTGGTGGTTTAGTCTCTGGGAGCTCTGGGGGGGTCTGGTTGGTTGATATTATTGTTCTTCCTATGGGGTGCAAACTCCTTCCTTCTTAATCCTTTCTGTAACTCCTCCACTAGAAACCCTGTGCTCAGACCAATGGTTGGCTATGAGCATCCACTCTATTTGTCAGGCTCTGACAGAGCCTCTCAGGAGACAGCTACCAGGCTCCTGTCACCATACACTTCTTGGCATCTGCAATAGTGTCTGAGCTTGGTGACTGTATATGGAATGGATCCCCAGGTGAGAAGTCTCTGGACGGGCTTTCCTTCTGTCTCTGCTCCACACTTTGTCTTAGTATTTTCTTCCTTGAGTATTTTCTTCCCCCTTCTAGGAAGGACTAAAGCACCCACACTTTGGTCTTCCTTCTTCATGAGCTTCATGTGGTCTGTGCATTGTATCTTGGGTATTGCAAGCTTTTGGGCTAATAGCCACTTATCAGTGAGTGCATACCATGTGTGTTCTTTTGTGACTGGGTTACCTCACTCAGGATGATATTTTCTAGTTCCATCCATTTGCCTAAGAATTTCATGAAGTCATTGTTTTTAATAGCTGAGTAGTGTTCCATTGTGTAAATGTACCACATTTTCTGTATCCATTTCTCTGTTGAAGGACATGTGGGTTCTTTCCAGCTTCTGGCTAAACACAAATATCTTCTTAAACAATTTGAAATAACTGAAAAGGCAGAATGAATGTAATCAATGGTGCTGGAAAACTGTTATATTTTTACACTTACTATGCCAGAAAAATAATGTCATGAATACAACAGAATATATTACTTTTCATTTCTTGGAGATGGCTTCTTATGTGTGGTGATGTTTCTACCACATATCTCTCATTTATGTCAGCCTCTTAATACTTCAAGGCTATTTTTGAACCCCCTTGATCTTCTTCAGTTGTCTTATTGCTCTAAATATGGCTTCAAGTTAAAAAGGTATAAAAAGAGCAAGAATATTTTCTTATTCTAGATTTTAGTGGAATTGCCTTCAGTTTCTCTCCATTTAAGTTGAAGGTGGCGAAGGATTTGTTGTAAATTACCTTGACTATGTTGAGGTATTTCCCTTGTGTTAGCAAATAATATGCTAGTATATGTAAGTGATACAAAAGATGCCACCAGGAAATGCCTCCAGCTGATAAACAATGTCAGCAAAGTAGAAGGATACAAAATTAGCTCACAAAAATCAATACACTTCCTATATACAAAATGACAAAAGATCACGTAAGAAATTTGGGAAACAACAGTTTTCAAAATAGCCTTAAATAATATAAAATATCTTGGTGCAAAAGTCTTGTGTGATAAAAATTTCAATTACTTGAAGAAAGAAACTGAGGAATATATTAGAAGATAGAAAGATCTCTCCTATTCATGCATCAGTTAACATAGTAAGAGTGGTCATTCTATAAAAAGCAATCTACTAATTCAATGCAGTCTCCATCAAAATTCCAACACAATTCTCCACAGATCTTGACAAAACAAATCTCAGCTTCATATGAAAACACACACCTTGAAAAAAAATCCTGAAAAATAAAAATAAAAAACTATTCCTAATTTCAAGTTGAACTGCAAAGCTATAGTAATATGAACAGGACAATACTGTCATAAAAACAGACACATTAATTAGCTAATTAATTAATTAAATAAATCTAATTGAAGATTCAGCAATAAATTCACATACCTACATACACCAGGATTTTTAATAGCAGCCAGAAATGCACACTGGAAAAAATACAACATCTTCAATAAATGGTCAAACTGAAAGGCTATATGTAGAAGAATGCAAATAGATCTGTACTTTATCATCTTGCAAAAACTCAACTCCAAACAGAATAGAGAGCTTAATTGAATAGAAAAATGAAATAAAGACCACAACATAAAATTAGAAACACTGAACCTAACAGAAGAGAAAGTAGGTAATAGCTTTGAATACATTGGCACAGGAGACGAGTTCCTGAACAGAACAACATTAACACAGTACAGACATCAATAATTAATAAATAGTTCTTTATAAAACTAAAATTTGCTATAAGGCAAAGGACATCTTACAGAATTGGAATATTTTTTACCAAATACATACCGGATATAGGATTAATATCCAAAATATATAAAGAACTCAAGAAATAAGATATCAAAAACCCAAATAATCTCATTTAAAAAAGGGGTACAGATCTAAACAGTATTCTCAACTGGGGAAACTCAAATGGCTGAGAAACACCTAAAGAAATGTTCAACATCATTAGTCATCAGGGAAATGCAAATTAAAACTACTTGGAGATTTTATCTTATACTTGTCAGAATGACTAAGACTAATAACAAAAGTGAAAACTCATGCTGGCGAGGATATGAAACAAGGAGAATAGTCCTCCACTGCTAGTGGAAGTGCAAACTTAAACAATCTTTATGGAAATCAGTGTGGTGATTTCTCAAAAAGATGGAAATCAATGGTCCTGAAGATTGAGTTATACCATTTTTGGGCATATACTCAGAGGATGCCTGACCCTACCACAGAGATACTTACTTGCTCAAACATGTTTATTGCTGTTTTATTCACAATAGAGAGAAATTGAAAACAACCTTGATGTCCTGCAAGAGAAGAACTGAGGAAAAATGTGGTACATCTATACAGTGGAATATTATTACTCAGCCATTATGACATCATGAAATTTGAAGGTAAGTTGATTGAACTAGAAAAAAATCATCTTGAGGGAGGTAACCAAGAACTAGAAAGATAAATATGGTATGTATTCAGTTATATATGGTTATTAGCAGTTGAAGAAATATTGACAAAGCTACTACAATGTGTGTACCTAGAGAGCTTAAACATAGAGAAAGTGTCTAGCGGAGGAGACACATGCATCTCCTGGGAAGAAAGTAATAGAATAAATTTCATGAGTGGACTTGGGTAGCATGGAAACTAGACTGTGAGCATCAGGAGGGGCAGGGGAGGAAATGCAGTAGAGATAGGTAGACTGGAGGGACGTTGGAGGGATGATATGGAAACCTAGAGCAGTGGAAACATCCTATAACATATGAAGGTGATCCAAATGAAGTCTCTAAATAATACAGGAGACAGAGTCCCAACTGGCCATCTCTTGTCACCAAATGAAGCTTCTGGTTTCAGGACTAGGTACATCCAATTGAGTTGCTGGCCAAGGGGGTCCCCTGGAAATCTTCAGATAACCCATGCTGTTCAAGAAAATAGCTTGCTCTCCTACAAAATGGTAACAATGCTCCATTGCTAAAGACAACACCCAACTAATCATTGAACATGAAAAGAGGTCCAGCTAGTGCCTACAGAGAAACTTCACCCTTATATCTTTGGTAGTGGAAGGTACTCTGTAAGCTACCAAAAAGGAAATGAAAACACAGACTGAGCCACAAAATTTTTGATCTACACTGGTGCCCTGCCTGCAAAATATGCTAGGGCAATGGTGGCACAAAGCTTGTTTGGGTAACCAACCAGTGTCTGATTTGACTTAAGACCCATTCCATGAGATAGAATCTATACTCAGCATTGTTTAAGTGACCAAGATCCAGAGACAAAATAGCCCAGGAACCTAAGATAAAACCAAACACCATCGGTCTAAAAATAAAACATGAAACCACCACCACCAACTACAACAAAAATCAACCAAAAGAAAAGCCAATAATAATAATCTGATTCCTAATCATTTTCTTATAAAGCAGTTCCTTATTCTGCCAGCATCAGAGAGGCTTCCTCTGTAGCAGATAAGATCAAATAAAGAGACATTACACAGAGACCTTGGAACACAGCTCTAAACAGGATGTCTCCATCAAATTCTCCCATCAGAACTCAGGAAACCCTGAAAAAGAGGAGATGGAAACATTTTAAGAGGCAGAGGGGATGAGGGCCACCAGGAGAACAGGGTCCTCTAAATTGCTAGAGCAAAGTTCATATGAACCCAGAGACTGAAGCAGCAAGCACAGGGCCTACAAGAGTCTGCACAAGGGCCTCTGTGTCTATTACAGCTCTCATGTTAGCTTTTTACGGAACTTCTGAATGTGTGAATAAGTGACTCACTGATTCTTGTGCCATGTCTTTTGCTTTGATTTGTTTGACTTGTCTGAATTATGAAAGTTTTTCTTATCTGATTGTATTTTATTTTGGTATGTTTTGTTCTTATCACTCAGAAGTCTGGTTTTTTTTTTTTTTTTTTTTTTTTTTTTTTTTCTAATGAGAGACCGAAAGGGTGTGAATCTGGATGGGAAGGGAGAAAGGAAGGAGAAATTCTGTGAAAAAAATTATTTTCAATAAAATTAAAAATATAAACAATGATGTCTGGAGACAGAGAGAGGGAGGGAAGGGGGAGGGAGGGAGGCAGGGAGAGAAGGAGAGAAGGAGAGAAGGAAGGAGGGAAGGAGGGAGGGAGGGAGGGAGGGAGAGAGAGAGAGAGAGAGAGAGAGAGAGAGAGAGAGAGAGAGAGAGAAAGAGAGAGAGAGAGAAAGTTGGCAGCTTGGATATTCCAGGCTCAAGCTACAGATGTACAGATACACCCATAACTAGCTGTAAGTGTGTATCTAAAGACTTCATTCTACAAAATATATTTGACTGCATCAACGAGAAGAGTATTTATGTATCAGTTCACTTTACACTGCCTCTGAGACTGTCCTCTGTAACAATGAAGCAAATGCCATGGGGTCCATATGCCTGGACCTTATAAGGTTAGGTTGTGCTAAACATAACTGCTTTGTCTGAGAAACATTATAAAATGTTGCCGAAAACAATGTTGAAGTTTTTAATTTTCCTCACAGATCATCAGTCATTTTCCTTCATTTTGTGTCTTTGTGATGTCCCTTCGTACTACTTTCAACAAAATCCCTGTGGAGATTTTGACCTGAAGACAACTGCCATCATTCTTACAGCTACAGAGAAGACACTTATTACAGTCAGATCAATGTGCTTAACCATTTTCTAATTAGTTCCCTCCACGATTAATCTCTGATGAATGCTTTCCTCTAACCCAAATGTTCCAACCCATTAATGCTTTGTTCCTTTGTCTTATTCTGACAAGGACAAAGTGATTTTCTGCATTGAATACACTTGTAACCATTAAATTGCTTATATTTGCAATTTAAAAAAAATGCTCAGGCCCCAGAACATTAGTCATATTGGAAACAGTAGAAAGGCTGTTACTCCACAATGTAAATTCAGCCTTTGTATTGGACACTTTCACAAGCAATGTAGATGATGATACTAAGAATCAGATAGAATTGTGACTCAATGCACTGGATAGATATTAGGCAATAACACAGCTTTCTAACTTCCATATCTTTCATGCTGGCCTAAGAAGTCTGCTGAAATTCAAAGTGTCTTTTGATATGAGGACTGAGTGCTTTGTTTCCAAAGTTAGGAAAGAGACTGAGAAGCTTAGACATAGCTTTGACAATGACAAAGCAAGCTTGGAAAAGGAAACATGCCATCTAACCAAAGACTTAACGGCATTAAACAAACCCAACAAATATGTTAATTGGTATTTGCTTTAATATTGAACAGAGTTAAATCCTTTTATGTAGAACCAACCCTTAAAGCAGACACGAAGAAAAAGGAAAATTGAGCCAGGAGGGCCAAAATATTCATTCAGCCACTTTTTCTAAAAAGTAGTAAAAAGAAGGACAGGAGAAATGTATCAAATGCATGCATTATATTTGCATTGGGCTCACTGGTAGTTAACACTTTACAGCACGAGGGACTTTATCACCAATGTTTAATTACTCATAACTGCATGCTTATAAAAATGCCACCGAAATATCAAAATAGCAGAATTTTAGCTCCACAATGATGATCTTCATAGGTCCTAAATTTGATTTAGTAATTTTTCTACATCAAAATATACTGTAAATTAATATTTATTTTGTTCTTCTTAGAACATTTTCTGACTTTGCTTGCCTAATTGTTGAGCTCCGGAGTCTGTCTTAATGGAGGTGGGTGGCATTCCTGAGGATAGCACCCAAAGTCATCCTGTGGCCTACACATGCACCCACGTACTTGTCAGTGGACACCTATACACATTCAAGCAACACAAAGCAAGGCTATTAGTACTTTTATTTACCAGTAATATAACAATATTTAAAACAGTAATAGCAATAATCATATATCAAAATTCACTGGATATGATGATATTGGGCGTCCTCTTTAATTTGTTAATTTAACAAAGTTTAAGGTTAGTATCATCATCCCCATTCTATAGGTAAGGAAGTTTGCTAAAAAGCTTGCCAACATTAATCGCATCATTATTTTAAAGCTAAAATTCAGATCTAGACCTGATGATACAGACATCTGAACAAGGGCTCCTGCCTAAAAGAGAGAATATAATTTCTCCTGGTTAAACTCCTCTTTGAACATATACTCTTGTTCTTCTACTTTACCCTAATCACTGAGAAAATACAGAAAGAAATCTTTCTTGGGGAGCAACAAAGAAATGAAATCAAACTAAGAAAAATTGAGAATTAGAGTTTTGTACAGGGAAACAGAAACAGCCTTAAGGTAAGAGATGGTAGGGGCAGTTGGGGTGTGATGGTCATTTTTGTTTGCATTGCATTTCCTGTCTTTCTTTTGTCTATGCTGCACGTAGCCACGTTTCTTCCCAGGAGGTCTTTTACAATTGACTACTTATCTTGTGTTAATGAAAGCAGCAGCAGAAATGAGAACCAAGGAAAAGGAATACCTATCTGCCTTCCTGTGCCTTAATGGCATCTGATAGTGGCTATCTCTCCAGCGTGTTACATTTCTGCCATTCTTTCCACAGCTCCAGACCCTGGGCTGCCTAGTCTTCGCTTCTGACTGGTGGCCCCAATGGCTGGTCTCTATAAACAGAAGTGTATGTATGCCATGGCTTTCCCGTTGAAGAAAAGTATTACCATTCTGTCTCTGGTGATAAACTTTACGATGACTTAACTCTGACCCTTTATCTTTTCAACTCAGCTGCATAACCATGCGGATAACAACCGGGTGGCTTTCTGTTTTCTAAACTTTGAAGAGTGTGGTATGAGGTGACAGAGAGCAATAAGATGACTGGAAGTGCACCGCGTGCTGTGATGGTTTACTAGCTCAGAAGCTACCGGAAGTTGAAGACTGACATACTTCACAGATAAAAGAGTGCCTATTCACAAACGTGATGGGAAGGCTGCCATTAACAAAGTCCACATTGATCAAAGATTAGAGATCCAGAGTCAGCGACCTAAGGTTTAAAGCCTAGCACAGAGCAGAAGTCCCGGCATGGCACAGGAGCTAAGTGAAAGAAGTTGTAAGCTGGTGGGGTAGATAAACTCAAAGAGAGAGCAGGAGAACGAGAAAGAAACAGAGAAAGAAAGAGTACATCTATCCAGAGGAACATCAAAACGGTAATTTCAAACTATTGTAGTAACTGAGTCTTTGGAAGAGTGCCTGCAAAGCTGGGCACTAGTTCACTCCAGAAGAAAGGAGAGGAACCACACCACGGAGCCATGCGGTACAAACGCACTCTGAGTCTGTTACAGAAATCAAAATTTAAAAGAGTAAAAGAGGTAAAAAAAACTTCCCATGTGACACAAGAGCTTTTGTAAAGTAACAAACAGCAGAAACACTATGATTTTCTACACTATCTTCCCCTAAAATCTCCAGACACCAGAATGATGAAAAGCCTTATAAATCAATGCCGAGGCCTTGTTTGTTCTACTCAGTAGGGTAAAACCAGACAATTAGAGTATGCCTGGTTATCCTCTCCCAACTACAGTACTCAGCATCAGGTTAAAGCACTAGGTACAACAGCAACCAGTTCACTGGGATCGAGTCTCTGATCATTTAACCAAGGTAAGCAGAGTGAGGGAAAATAATAGCATGTCTGGTAGCCATGCCAGTTAGAATAAAAATCTTCCATTTTTTTTTCTTTTTTATCAAAACAATAAAAGAAAATACATTTAGCAAAGGTTATTCCCAATGTCCTTGGCTGAAGCTGATGTTTCAGGGAGTTCATAGAAATTTCTTTGGCATTTTGTTGACATAAGTACATCACTGAGGGTGAGTCCCACAGAATTATAATATTATTCTACCTCTTGACTCACTAGGCTTCCTGTTTGAAAAATAATGACCAGCCAGCTTCCTGCTCAGACAGCTGACAGCCAGGCCTCTCTCGAGCCGTTATGGACCACCCTTCTGAAACTTTAAGCCAAAATATACTCTCTCTTCTATAAGTTGCTTTTGGCCATGTATTCTAAATCCCAGTAGACAAAGTAACTACTACAACCAGTTCACAGGAAAGACACAAACACATTATAACGGCTGGCTGAAGATGTGTTGTTACTAAACTTTACCACAATACTCTGTCCTTGACTACTACTGAGGGCTGCTGTAAAAGAAACAAAAGAGAAACAAGTTGGCCAAGAATGATGGTGGTCACTTGCCATATCTCTACTTAGGAAGAGAAGGAGAAATGATTATAAACCCTTAATCGGAAGATTGTCTATTTTCATATGAGTGAAGTTTGCTTTTGCTGGAAGAATCCTACTGTTTTCGGTGAGCAGATATTTGCAGGCTTCATAAGTTCATAAAAGAGGTTTTTTTCAGTCATTACAAAGAATTGTCTGCCTTGTTTAATATTTATGCTGTTTCTAGTCAGTCTTTACATGATGGTATCTGAATTTGAATGTGTGTATCGTCTACCCTTCAGGTTCAATCTCTTCAATTCACTGTACAAAAAGAATCTGGCTCCATAATATTTACTCTAATTTCCTTATAGCCAAAATGGAGAGATGGTAGCATTGTGCAGGGTCTTTAAAAATAAAATATTTGTAGATTTCATTTTAGTACATTTACTTAGTGTGTGTGTGCATATGCACAGATTGCGCATGTCTGTGTGTGTTCCTGTGTCTGAGTGTGTGTGTGTGTGTATGTGTGTGTATGTGTGTATGATAATGTTTGTATGTGTATGTGATCATGTGTGTACACGTACATCTCACTTACACCATAGCATGCAAATGTAAATCAGAAGTTAACTTTCAGCAGTTTTCTTCCACCAGTTGAGGTCTGAGAATTAAACCCAGTCTTCAGATTTTGCAGCGAGTGTCTTACATGCTGAGTCATTTTGTCATCCTCTACTATAAAAATAAAACTTTTAGAGTGGTTTTAGCATCAGTTCTCCTTTCTCAAAATTTCCGAAGAGATGGCACATGTCAACAGAATGAGAAATCAGAACCATAACCTTCACACTACGAGTGAATCTGAAATTGAAAATTAGTAACCTCACATCAGCTGCAGTGACTTTGACACTTTTCTGTGCAGAGGTCACCCTGATGGTGCATGTCATCAGCATAAATGCTTCAGATAACTTTTAAGTACAAATGCCAGAGGCACCAAAATGATCACTTTGAGAACCTGCCACTGTGTGCTAGGAAGTTTTAGATTTGGAAAGCCACAGAGTGGGAGGTCTTTGAGCATTTCATAAGGAGGCTGCACAAGAGGCTTACACCCTGAAATGCAAAGAGAAAAGAGTAAGCACTCCTCTTGTAAAAGAGAAATCCAAACATGATTCTGAGTGGGAAATGTAAAGTGAGCTTAGCTGCTGTCTATGCCAGGACATTGTCCCTCTGTCCTTTCTGTACCTTAAAATAGAAAACAAAGGCCACCCGCTCCTGCTGAGCAATGAGCCAAATCTCCATTAACTTACAGTGTCACTCCTGTCACCTAGAAACCTCAAGGACATAAATCTCATGGCTATCGTGTCATTAATGCCTCACTCTTTCCAATGTTTTTATGACACACTAGATCTTTACAGGCATCAAGACAGGGATGTCAGTATCCATGACAGTTCAAGTCACTGCACTGTTCATGGTAAAAGTTGCTTTTCCTCATAACAAGAACATATGATGGCCTCTAGAGAAAAAAAGCAAACAAATTGGCAAAATTAATTGGGAGAGCTCCTGTGTTCTGGAAGTTGTTTATATATGAAAAGAAGCATAGAATTGGAAATGTAAAGGATGTTTCTAGTAAACTATTGAAAGAAGCATTGAAAAATTCTCCAACCAGGACAAAAGAAGCTATCATTAACTACCTTTACAACATCCTTGGATAGGATCTTAGAAAAAAATGTCAATATTCTCATTTTTCAGGTAAGAGACTGGAGAGAGAAACAGGTCATATATTTCTTAATTCACTCACAAAGGGAATCGCCATGTAGAGATTTCAAAGTCAGGTTTGGCAAATAATTTGTGCTTTACTTAGTGTGTCTTGAAAAGAATTTTTGGACATGTCAATGTAGGTAAGATTTATTGAGTCAACACTTAGAATATGCCCAGGGAAAAGCCTGTATAGACATTTTTCAAAAACCTAGATGAATGCATCAGAAACAGCTTTATCCAAAAGGAAGAAGTTACCATGAAACTATGCCAAGTAATGTTTAGAGATTTCGATTAGAGTATATATTTTAAATATCTGGCTACCTTGTTGACATGTGCTCCTGGGAAATGCCTCTAGCAATTTGAAATTTAGCTGTGTTTGAGGTCCTGGGGTTGAAGATGGATTCAAAACACCTCAATAAACAAAGTGTTCTTCAGGCCTCTGCGCCAAGTTCATACAGCTGCTCCTAATATCAGGGACAGAGATCAGAGTCAGCTCGAGGTGATCTTGAGTAGTATGGGTGGCCCCTTGTCCTCAAAGTCACTGCTAAATTCATTTGAGGTTAGCCTGTGGAAGAACTAGAAAGTCTTATTTTGGCCCCATGAAAGAATATTTTTTTCTGTTTCTCGATGAAGCCTTCTAGAGTAAAAATAAGTGGAAGTCTAGTTCTTTGATTAATATCCCAAGACAGGGCCCACAATACTTTCTAAATGAATCTATATACCAGGCTTGCAGGTCTCCGCATCAGAGAACGATTTTACATACTGGACTAACCTTTGAGTTAGTTATTTCTTACCTACCTTAGGGTTAGCCAAAACTATAATTTAAATTTCTCCACAGAATATCATTTCATTTTAGCACTTAGATTCCGCATGCAATAATTTTAACTCTATTTTAATTGGTGCACAGTAGCTGCATATTTATCATTTCTTCATGTTCAAAACCTCCTGACTACCGATCTTTAAATATTCAGTTGTTTGTTTTTATAAGTACATTTTCATTTCTCTGTGTTACATGTCCGTGTGAATTATGCATGCGCATGTATGTGTGCACATGTGTATTTGGATGTGTGAGTTCAGGCATGTGCATGCCTTGGCACACATGTGGCAGTGAGAGGGCAGTCTTGAGTGCCAATTTTTGCTGTCTACCTTGCTTGAGTCAGGATTCATTGTTTGCCAGTGGATATTCCAGCCTAGTTGACTGTTGGGAGTCTAGGTGTTCGGCCTCTAGGTGCCATCTCAAAGTAGGAACTCCACAATCAGAGACACGCCATACCACACCTGGCTTTACATGTGTTCTAGAGATCTGAAATTAGGTTTTCACTCTTCCATGGCCGTCTCCCAGATAGTACAAATTGATTTTCATTGATTCAGTAGCAATGGCTCCTTCTCAGCCACAAAGTGGAGCACAGTTTACAATGTGATCAAATATGTTATCTTACTCCTTGCTCTCACTTTCATGTTCATGAGAAGCTGAGCCAAAAGGACAGCAGAGGTAACAGAAAAGGTTCTGAAGTAGACTGGGCAGGTAGAGTGCCTTTTGAAAAAAAAAAATCACAGTGCTCCCTAGACACAGCCTGTAATAGGATGCATGCAGTAGAATACTTTGGCCCCGTTCACACCTGAATGACCCTCCTCTCAGCTGGCTCTGCTCTTGTTTTACCCCCAGTTCACTTTGTTCTGGACAGACAGAGCTATCTATATTCGCTGTCAATCAATTCTATTTCACTTTTAGTGTGTGTGTCCAATTTATCACCTAGTTTAAATAGCTAACTCTGTTAGCCATTCAGATTCTTCTAGTCTAACCCTCTCATCCAGTCACTCACCTCATTAGCTCCTGGCTTCTCTTCCCATTTCATTTTCTTTCTCCAGCCCTCTGTACTAGTCACTATGTTTCATGTACTATTCCTACTACTAATGACTCGTATTGTAATTGACTGATTACAGATCTGGATCTCAGCCCTTACAGTATCCTTACTAAAAGTCACAGACTTTGAGAAGCATCTGTTTGCGAAGGACATGATAGAGACATAAGTACCAGTTCAATAAGTAAATTAGTTTCATGCAGTAGTTATATTAGATATGGTAGTATGTTCGCTAAGTTTATAAGTAATAATTACTATTCTTATTTAATTTACTGTAATTTGTCTAATAGAGAAATATATGTAACAATATTATGACTTTAAAAAGCTAGGTCAAAGTTACAAGCAACTTGGGAATAGATAGGACTTCTTATATTGCTATGAGTAAGAAAATAAACTTTCTTTTTCTTTTCCTTTTTTTTTTTTTAGAATTTACTCAACTGTTACAGAGTCCATCCTTTTAGTCTTTAACTTATTAAAAAAAATCCTAGAACAATTCAACAGAAGACTAAGTCCATTGAATGTTTGAATTGGCTCCTGGAGTTAGCCAGTAGTGTTGGATACAACAAAGTTAACAGCTTTGAGACCACACACCTGAGATAGCATTCCTTACTTACTCCCTTGGAACTGTACCTAGCCAGAATCAATGACCACTTTTCATTGATGAGTTATGTCAGACATTTAGCCATGTCGAACACCTTCAAAGCTCTGTGCAGTTCTGCCTTGGTCCTGATGGATTGGATGAGGTATCTTCAAGCCTCACAGTTCTTTCTACTTTTTGACATCCGAGCATGACACATTCACAAATTTAATGCAATTCCAGTTTTTGGATAGACTGGAATGTAAACTATTTGGGGATCTTGGGGCTAAGAAAGGGGAAGAAAAAAGATGTTAAAGTAGTAAAAGAGGACTGAGTATGGTAAGAGATGAGGACAGCAGGGGAGTGAAGTTGTCACGTATAATGAAGATTTAGTGTTTTGGTCATAAATCTACTTCAGCTAAAGGAGCACCCTGCCAAAACACTGTGCAAGAAATAAGCCCCAAGGTATCCAACGGGGCCTTTTTAAACCGTGTTCGCTTCACGTCGCATATTTGAACACAGACAGTTGGAGTTCAAAGAGCATACATGTGGGTCATTGTGTAAATCCCTACTCTCCTTTAAAGCTAAAATAAAATAGACACACTCCACCGATGCTAGACAGACCCCAATGAGAGTTCTGCCAAAGAAAACTGTCCCATACTGGGTACAAAAGTCAGAACACAAAGTGGAACCAACCCACACAGAGTCATACTCAGTCACTTTATGTTTTTAAAGAAGGAAAATATTCAAAAGACACATTCTCAGAAGCCTACTCCAACAGGCAACTGCAGTCAAGATTGTGGGTCATTGCTATTGCCTCCTATGAGGAGGACCAGCCTGACAAAGCCTGAGGGGCTCAACCAATATCTACATCACTGATGAAAAGATAACTCAGGAGAAATTAATGTCTGATTCTTAGAAAACATCAGGAAAAAGGTTGTTATAATTGGTAAAAAAAAAAAAATTATTACATTTTATCTATGAGAATCATGGAACATCAGTCAGTAATCATTACTGAAGGATAAATACCAAGATTGACAAGAGCTATATTTGTTTGTAAAGATTTACATTTGTAGTTACATTTGGCAATTGTTCACCTTTTTTTTTTTTTTCTGAAACTTAAATCATTAATTTGTAGCCGAATATTAGTGGTACTGCAGAATTATAGGGCATCCCCAGCATCATACATGTAACATTCATTGACAATTTCAGTTTGATATGTAGAAATCTAACATATGGCTTCTGTGTTAAGAACTAACATTTTGAGGCTACAGTAAGAGGTGAGAGTATTTGCATCCACTACCTCATTAACTTCACATAGCAATTCTCTGTGGCATGTTTAACACTGTCATTAACACCTGAGGAAACTGAGTTACAATGCCAATTCTAACACTGTCCTAAAGAGGGTTCAGGGGCTAATCATGTATTCACTTGTGTGCTTTCTGTTGCGTTGACTCCTTTAATAGAGGAAAATAGTAATATTTAGTGGCTATAGACCACATTAACTTTTGAGTCTATGTTCTTCAACATTTGTGGTCTAAGTTGGTGTTTGGTTATATACATATCTAAAACTACCTTATACTCATATCACCATCTAACTTCACACTAGGAGAAATCACAAAAGAATGGTGAAATTATTAGGAAATAATTTTGATTATATGTGGAATTCACTTTAAAAAAATTACATTAAACAAAGCCAAAAATTTTACTTCCAGGAATATAAGATATAAGAAGACTGTAGGTTTCCAATAGTATTGTGCTTAGTAGAAAACAGTTTGTAATCTCATAAATTATGCATTTCCATAAAAAATTCAAGTGTTTTTTTAAAAGTCAGAAATTGTGTTCAAAATACTATCCAGTTGATTCAAAATGAAACTCAACAAGAAAAATAATTCAATTTTATTATATCTTAAGCCAACCTTAGTGTAGGTAATGATTTATTACAGGAGATGTGGTTAGTAAAATAATGCATTTTGTCACAAAGAAATTTTCTTTTGGTTTTCCAATAATTTAGAGAGAAACCTTTTCTGCACACAAGAAAATATTATTTTATTTTAGCTTTAACAGAAACACATGAGCCAAAAGCTTTTTGTCTACATATGATTACTTCATTGTACTGCTTGAAATTTTGTTTAAAACGTTTGTAGTGATTCTAGAATGCTTTTATCTTTAAAAGAGTTCTCTCTATCTCTCTTGAGCTATAACTGAGGATCATGGAAAAAGATAAAGGAGAGGAATGAGGTTACTATTCCATAGTGAACCATACTCCATAATGCAAAGAAATCACAGAGCTTACAAGTGAATTAGTTTGTAGAAAAGGCCAATGTTAATTTCATGAGTTCAACATGTACATTGTTACTACTTTTATTGTCTGCCACTCTGTATGAACAGTATTGGAGAATATAGATGAAATAGTCAGTCATATACAAAATAATTGTTTCTATAAGGTAAACGTTTATTTTCTGTCTTATGTTTAGTTATCAATACAAGGTATTAGCTGTAAATAAAATGGAGAAATTGAGGGTAACATTGAAGAAGTAAAATTGGACATGTTTTAACCAGCTAAGCCAAAAGGCTTAAACTTCTATAAATATTCAGTGAATGTTTTAACTGGCTCTGGAGTCATTGTGTTTGCATTTAAATGAGAAGTAATGGGCACTCGTGTAGGGCAGACTTGATGGGAAGAGAATAACAGCACAGGAACAAGCTCAATAGACAAGAAGTCGAAAGGCACTGGTATGGGAATACTTAGGGAAGGATTGCAGCGGCTAGTGTTTAAATGAGGCTTCGATGTGCCCTCTAAGTTCTTAGCAGTTCACACAAATCTGCACACTTAATCTTCAATGCGACCTTAGGAGATAATCACTTGTCCTTTTCCATTACACCAAGCACCAGTACTTCAGGACAGCAGCTTTTTATCTAGGACTGAACTCTAGAGGTAGGCAGCATTTTTTATTTTGGCTGAAGTCACGTTTAATCTTCAGCTCATAGCTGGGTTGACTCTATATGGGGTTTTCTCTAATGGCATCTTTTCAGAGGTCTTGTCTCTACCTTTCCCCCTCTAAAATACTTAGTCAGGATTGTCACCAAACATCTGGGAAATTTTTGAGAGCAGATGCATTCCAGAACCTGGGAAGCTTGACTCAGAAGAAACACTATCGGGTCTTACACATTTTGTTGACAAAAGGTCACAGTCCAGCCCAGATAGGAAGTCAGCTTCATCTGGAGATGACAGGAGGTACAAAGCCACACGGTAAAGGTGAAGGGGCAAAGAGGGAGAAGAGATTATAGCAGTATTTACAGTCTTCTCTGGAGAGGTATCATCATCAGACCTATTTTACAGATAGTGTCACAGAAGCGCAAAACTGTGAAGTAATTCAACTAATAGTTTACTTAATATATCAGCATCTCCTGTCAAAGGAATGTACCTGTCTCTAAGGTTTTTAAAAAGGGACACTAGGTAGAGAATTATTATGTGACTCAAAAACAATATAATCCATATGATTGGGAGCAAAGAGTCAAAGAAGGAATGAGAAGGTTAAAATTTGGAAAACTAGAAACACGTTTGTGAAGTAATAGCACTTACTGAAGGCATCATCCAGAAATTAAGTAGTGGCTGGGTGTCTTAGTCAGGGTTTATATTCCTACACAAACACCGTGGCCAAGAAGCAAGCTGGGGAGGAAAGGGTTTATTCAGCTTACACTTCCACATTGCTGTTCATCACCAAAGGAAGTCAGGACTGGAACTCAAGCAGGTCAGGAAGCAGGAGCTGATGCAGAGGGCATGAAGAGATGTTACTAGCTGTCTTGCTTTCCCTGGTTTTCTCTGCTTGCTTTCTTATAGAACCCAGGACTACCAACCCAGGGATGGTAGCACCCACAATGGGCCCTCCTCCCTTGATCACTAATTGAGAAAAGGCCTTACAGCTGGATCTCATGGAGGCATTTCCTCAACTGAAGCTCTTTTCTCTGTGATAACTTCAGCCTGTGTCAAGTTGACACAAAACCAGCCAGTACAATGGTTGAGCTCAATAAGATGGCTCTGAGGAAAGGCATTTATCACACATGCCCGCCAGTAGGTCAACCTCTAAAACACAAGTTAAGATCAAAGAAGAAAAGTGACTCCCAAAGTTTTCTTTTACTTCCATGCATGGTCATAGAATTTGTGTTCATGCATACATTATGGGAACACTCACAGAGAATAGTAAAAATTAATTAATGATTAATTAATTAACATGTGTTTTTAAGAAGGAATGATTAGCTTTGATGACTAAGTCCCTGCCATGGGTAGAAATCAGCATGTTACGTAGTTTAAAGCATTCAGGTTTGAGCACTCTCCATTTTACTCAGTTGACTACATCAATTTGGGCCATGGGAAGTAAAGTGCTCAGGTTTGGGATCACATGACTGAAAGCATTGAAACTAGTGAAATGACCTAGAGAGTCTGGAATTAGAGGGTGGGGCAATAACAAAATCTAAAGAAATGTACAGAATGTAAGAATGTTGTGGCAATACAAAGGAGCCCTCTAATAACTTTCATCCGATTAAAACCAAGAAACAGTTGCCACAAACAAAATTAAGAATTACCTCTCCTCCCATTAATGAGATGGGGTTAATTATTTCTGAATAAAAACAACTGCCAAATCTATATAAAATGAAATAAGACATATAATTGGAGGAACCCAGAAACAAATAGGAAAAGCAAACTAAAAAAGAGAAGCATCAGATTGTAGAACACACAGGGACTTAGAAGTTGTGTTCATTGATATTTAAAATTATTAAATTATTAAAAATTATAAAACTATTAAAATTATTAAGGTATTTAAAATTACTACAGTGTCTGAGATAAGAAAAAAACAAATTAAAGGCATTGATCATAGAATTAAGAAATATATAGAAAGACATCATTCAGATGGAAATTCTAAAGGAGGAAGACAAGTAATGAAAAAAATCCGTTCCTACATTTACAAACTTAGCTTTGCAGATACAGCTGCCTTTCCCTGAGGATTCTACACCAAACCACTCACATGTCCACAATCTTCATACTCCAATGCCTACCTCTGGCCACAGGGCTCCTACACTGGTCCATCCTGAAGCAGGCTAGAATTCCACATCAGACACACAACCATGGAAAGATGTCCACACACCCTGGTCACATTGCAATGACACAAAATGAATGGCCAAGACAGTATGTTCCAACCCAAACACTTTCATCCTATTTTTTGTAAATGTCTTTAAATGTGAGTCACCAAGATGAATTCCAGGACAGAATGTAAAAGGACAATCATAAAATTTACCAAAGAATTCCAGGAATTTAACAAAGAATGGAACAAACAAAGCAATAATGTTAAATGGAATAAAATAAATGCATGTGTGACAGCCAAGAGAAGACAAATATGTGAATGAATGAATGAATGATGGGAGAGTGAATGAAATGACAAAGGCAACTCTGGATCTGAAGACTAAACTTAGTAATGAGGCAAAGCTTTTGAAGAGAAATCAAGCTTAGATGAAGATGGAGTTGAGGATCTCAACAGTCCAGTTGCAAAGTTCATGCATGAGAGTGTTAAAAGGAGAATGGGCCATATAGAAGGCAGAAAATCAGGATGTTCAAAGAGAACAATCAGTTGAATTGATCCCAGATTATGAAACATTTTTGGTTTAAAAACACAAATGAGGGATAGAGAGAGATGGCTCAGTGCTTCAGAGCACTGACGCTCTTCCAGAGGTCCTGAGTTCAATTCCCAGCAACCACATAGTGGTTCACAACCATCTGTAATGGGATCCAATGCACTCTTCTAGTATGTGTCTGAAGACGGCTACAGTGTTCTCATATAAATAAAAAATAAATAAATCGTTAAAAAATTAAAAACACAAATGAAAGAAACACACAAGAATTATGGGAGAGCGTGATAAGAACAAACATTGGAATTATAGGCATAAGTAGAAAAGAACCCCATGTCAGTTACACTGACCAGGTCTTTGACAGGATCATAGAAAACAACTTCCCTAAATAAAGAAAAGACATACCCATAAGAAGACATTGCAATCCTAACCAAATATTCCTCCAACTCTGATACACCCAATTGCACAAAAATATATTATTTGACTTAAAAGCACAGATTAACTCCAACTCAAGAATAATGGGTGATTTCAATATCAAACATTCTCCAATAGACAGAATGGACAGATCACCTAAACAATAAAATAAAAGATAAAATAAGCAGAGGAACACCAGCACTAAATGATGTCATATATCAAATATAACTAACAGTTGTCTACAAAGTTTTCTACTGAAGCACCAGCCGCCAAGTATATACATTCTACTAAGCAGTTTTTGGAAACTTCTCTAAAATAGACCACATACTGGGAAACAAAACAAATTTTTACAAATCCAAACAAATTGAAACAACTTTGTGTAGCCTGTCTAGGCATGATGCAATAATGTTATGATCAACAGCAAAGGATTTCCCAGCAATTACACAAACTCAAGGCAGGAGATTGGAGAATGAGAAGACTCCTATGCTAATAAATTGGTGGAATTAATAATATAAAAAGTGACCATTTACAGCAATTTACAGAATAAATGCAATCTCAATTAAAGTCCTATGACATTCTTCAAAAAAAAAAAATAGAAAGAATAAAAACTTCTAAAATTTACACAGAACCATATGAGAGCATCTATAATACAAATAATCTGAGCAAAAAGATCAATGCTGGAGAAATTGACAAACCAGGTTCAAACTATATTATGGAGCTGGCATAAAACACACATGTAGATCAGTGAACAGCATAGAAGATCAGTCACCGATATTTGACAGATGCCAAAAAACGTACAATGGGGAATTTACAGCCATTTCAACAAATGTTTTTTGGGACAATTAGATATTTACAAGTAGAAGAGTGAAGGTAAACACACATTTATATCTATCATTCATCTATCTATCTACCTATCTGTCTATCTATCTACCAATCTATCTATCTCTAACAACTATGTAACACCTATCTATTCATTGATGTTCTAGCTATTAATCACTAACATCTATCTCTATCATGTCTATCATCTATCTCCTATCATCTATCTACCATCTATCTACACACAAACACACACATATGTGTACACACACACACACACATACACACACACACACACACACACACACACACACAGACATTCCTGCTCAAAATTCAACCCCAAATGGATGAAAGGCCTCCAGTGTGACACCTAAAATGCTGAAACATCTGGAAGAAAACAAGTGTGTTGCCCTACAAGGCAGAGAGCTAGAAAAGCACTTTCTGAATAGGATTTCATTTGCTCTGGATTTAAGGTCAACAGTTTATAACTGAGACTTCATAAACTACCACAAGTAGAAGAGTGAAGGTAAACACACATCTAGATATATGTCATCTATCATGATGTAACATAATAGATACATTAATGAATAGATAGATGATACATAGTTGTTAGAGATAGATAGATAGATAGATAGATAGATAGATAGATAGATAGATAGATGGATGTACAGTCTCCTGTACAGAAAAGGAGTAAACAGAAAGTGGAAAGGAAGGCCACTGAGTGGGAGAGAAGCTTTTTCCATAATATATCTGAGATGGAATTAATATCCAGAATATACAGAGAAGTAACAGAACACAAACACAAAAACAAATAAGCAAGAGAATTAAGGAAATAAGTGACACAATTTAAAAATGGGCTGTGGATCTGAACAAAGAATTCTCAAAAGAAGAAAAAAGATGAAAAAAAAATCCACGTTAAAAAGTGCTTCAACATCCCTAGTAATCAGAGAAATGCAAATTAAAACCACTTTGATCTTACCACAATCAAAACATCTAAGATCAAGGAATAGCCAGAAATACATCGTGATGAGGCTGATAGAAAAGAACTGACAGTCGCTGTTGGTAGAACTGCAAACTGGTTCAGTCATTATGGATGTCTTTTACAAAGTTCTCACAAAGCTAAAGAGACTTCTATCATATGATCTAGCTATACAACCCCTTGTGATATGCCAGAAGAACTTGATGTACTACTTTACGGAAACTTGCCAAACCACTCTATTTACAATAGATACAAAACCTAAAGTCCTTCAACTTTGAATATGTAATAAACATATGGTAAATATACACAATGTAGTTTCACTCAGTTGGAAAGAAAAAAGCAAGTTTTATTGGGAAGGGTCTAATGAGCCTAAAACAAGGAGAGAAGAAATGAAGAAGATAAATAACACTAAGTTTACTTTTAAAGAAAATAAGAGAACATTTTATGTTTACTCAAAAATACATATATAATATACTTAAGTTAGGAATATATGTATATATGCTTGTTTGTAGAGTTTGACTGAAGTTATGCCACTTAGGGTGATCATGCTCCTCCCCACGAATCATAAGCAATCTAACAAAAGCCACAATATCAGGCATGGGAAACCTCCCTTCAAGTTGTTAGTCAGTAAAGCTGAAGAGACTCCAAAATAAAATAAGGTTTTGCCTTTGGTTTGGCATCCCAGAATTTGAAGGTAAATCCCCAATGCTGAAGATACTATGATACATGGAGAAATCAAGGTAGACCTGACTCCAAAGTCCTCTACTGAAGACTAGCTTCCAATGTATCCAGTGATGCTGAACAAGGTGCCAGGGGAAGAAAACAACCAACAGTCCTACCAAGTTTTACAACGCGTATGAACAGCAACAATAACCAGCATGGCAAGGTAGCCTCCATGGGTGTAATAGTGGTGCACATGTCTTGAGAGTAAACAATGACTGTCTAATTGTACTTAAAGCCTGATTAATAAGAGAAAAATCCATGTCTGGTATTTAAAAAACTATGCATTTATGGTGGAGAGAGGCCATGAACCCTAGAGAAGAACCTACCACTACATTTCTAAACTAGTTTATTTTCTAGCTATAGTCTAAATAATTATACTTATAGTCACCAATAAGAGTGGCTCTTAGCCTCAACAATGAAATTTCATTTTGCTGCACACAGAGGTAATTACAGAAATCCAGATACATCTACAATACATGTATAGATACAATAGATGTATCTGATAGATACATCTATAATACAATCATATTTCATACTGACAGCGAGATTTTAAAAGACAGAGGACCAGATACATTTTGCTACAAGGTTGTGTCTTCCATGTATGCCACAAGGAAGCGGCACCCATGCAATTGCAACAATATAGTCATCTGAACAAGAGCTGCACGGTAATATCACCAGTTAACATGACAACGTAGATGGAAGAAAGCTCACATCTACATGGATGAAGAATCACAAGCTATAAATGGCTGCTATCGATCAAGAAGTCTTCTCTAGGGATGTGCGCTTTGATAGGTTATGCAATCCTGAACTGTCTGCCCTAAATATATACACATACAAGCACCACAAAATGGACCCTGACAGCTAGAAGTGTGTGTGTGTGTGTGTGTGTGTCTGTGTGTGTGTGTGCGCGTAGGTATGTGTGTGTCTGCATGTGTAATAACTACGAAAAGGCTATGAATTTTGAGAGTAAGTTGAAATGCAGAAACAAAAGTGGGGTTTGATGGGGGTGGGGTAACCATGATAAATAGAATATTCATGTATAAAATTATCAAAATAATAGATTTATATAAAAACTAGTATTCACTGAAAGGGCTTAGTCAAAGATTAATTAATACCTGTAAGGAAGGAATGGTATGAGGGAAAATAGCCAGAATAATTTGTAAAGCATCGGTATGTGAACACCATAGTAAAGGGATTAGTGAATGAGAGCATGAGCAAGATTTTTAAAATGCCAGACCGCAGATAGAAAGGATACACAGAAAAATATTTGAATAGGTAATTCAAAAGGTCAATAAATATTTTTAAAGTATATTATATTTGGTAGTAGCTAAAATTAAAATAACAATACCACTGTAGACTTGCCAAAGGGACTAGAACTTTAAAAAGCCAAAAGTCTATGTTTAGTCAAGACACTGAAGTAACAATAACATATACTTCTGGCCAAAAAGGAAAAAAAAATAATTTACTTGCGAGCAATCCCTAAGAGTGGGCAGATACTATAGCTTTGGAGATATGAAACCTGCTTTTCCCGGAGAGGAAAGACTGGTGGGAGTTAGTTTGGCACCAAAATATTGAGAAAGCATTGTGTGAGAATGTTCAGAATGAGGATCTATTCTTTGTCAACCAGAGTGAGGGCACTGAAGTGGGGAAGAAAAAATGGAATTTCTGAGGGAATCTACAAACGTTAAACAAAACGCTAGAACAACTATGGTGAAGAATGAAAAGTCAGAGGTGACCAGGCTTTGTGTAAGAGAGGCAGAGACCCAGAAGCAGCCTGATAATACAGTGAAATGATATTAAGGTTTCAGGGGTCTTTCTGATTTCATGACAAAGTCGAGACTCAAGTATTACTGTAATTGTTCTGAGGCCAATCCCTTTCTTTAGTGCAGGTGATGGTTAGATTGTAGACTCAACATAATATAGGGGTGATAACTGGGAGGGATAAACTGCCTGTCACTATGTCTGTGAGATACCTTTTGACTTGGGGTTATTGAAGTGTGAAGATCCTATTCTGATTGATGGGTAGCACCATTACATGGACTGGACCTGAACTGAATGAAAAAGAGAGAGAATGATGATGACAAGCATGAATGCATGAGTTCATGATTCTCTGAGCTTGACAGTGCATGCTATAACTACTTCAAGTTCCTGCCACCTTAATTCTCTGCAGCAATGGGCTGTAACCTAACTCATGAGCCAAAGACCTTTTTCTCCTTTAATGAGGTTTTGTCAGGGTATTTATGACAACACCATGAAAAGAATATAAGAGCAGAAAGGGTTTACATGCTGGTCTCTGATGTTCCAATCTTTGCAGATCTGTTTAGAAACCATTAAACTTCATCCTAGAGGGAAACACACAAAGAATGCAAAGACAGAATACTTTACTTTGGATCTGGAATAAAGGGATACACTGAATCTTAGAGAGCGTCTTAATCCATACACATGCCAGAGACAAGTTAAAGCATCCTGGGTGCTCCTGTCTGAGTTGCTTAAGCCAGCTCAAGTGACATAGTGGAGGCCTTCAAGTATCACTAAGGTCCTCTGGGGGATTGTATCTAGTAGCCATGGTCGATCGTTGTAGTTTCTCCCAACTCTCATAGTCTGGGAACACTTTCTTATATGTTTCATGGTCTAGTTAACTTTCCCCAAAGTCTGGAAAGCCTCAAAAGCCTGTTGACAGCAAGATTTTTAAAAGTCTTCCCAAGGCAGCCAAAGGTCCAGTGCAGTCTGCAGAGGGGCCTTGATTTTTACAAGGCAGCCAGTGACAGGGGCTTCCAGCCACACTCGGTTTCATTCCTTCATTTTCGTTCGGCTTTGCATGTGAGTTTTGCAAACCTGGCTTTGAGGAGATGAGATGTTAAGTAGTAAAAGCCAGGATCATAGGAACACTTCTGCAGAGATGCATCTAATTAAAGCAGCTCGTCTAACAGCAAAGGAGCATGGAGTCCTGAAAGTTGCCCACTGCACTTCCTCCTCTTTTTACCATGAAATTCTGATGCGATCATAAACAACAAGAACACAAACCAAAGATGGGTGTAGTGAGGATGTAGGATCCAGGGAGGCAGATGGGTATGTTTACACAGTGTCCCATCTTCTCCCTTCAGGAGAGAGTCAGGATAGACTTCTAATAATAACCTTATCTTACTTGAAAATTTGTTCCTGGGTCCCATGAGGCAAGCCAGAATACAGGCGACGGTGTGTCAAAAAAGGTCTCAGAGCTCATGAAAAAAAATAAAAGAAAAGAAGCACCATGGAGTGCAAAAAGGTCATGCATCTTTGGAATTGGGTGAATTAAAACAGTATGAGATGAAGTGTCTAAAAATGCATTCCACTTTCACATTTGGCAAACACAGTGTAGGACATTAATTCCTAACAGTGGTCAGAATAAAATGAAGCAAAATTAAAGCGCTATTACAGTGCTCAATTATTGTTTGGATGGTGTTGGTGTCATAAAGGAAAAGCAACACAAACATAAACACACAGCTATTGGTTATAACAGACTTGAAAACTCTGGCCACACCCACATGTACCTAACACCAAGTTAGAGTAACTCAAGACAGGATTAGATTGCACAGATAGTGCCACAGACATATATTAACATCTAATCCAGTGTCACATTTCTGCCCAGGGCTGCTAACTAGCAGTCCAATTTGCTGGGTTCACTGGCTCTGTGTTCTTTCATTGTTTCAAGCCAGGCAGAGACTTCTCTTAATAATGAGTCAATCCTCAGCCAAATGTGCTCAACTGAAGGCCACCATGGGAGAATGGCAGGATATTGTCTTTCCAACAGCAAGTGAATTGCAGGCAGCTTAAGGCAATATCCATTTCACTATAATGCTGGTTTATGTTACAACCCTTTTCAAACTTCTAATTGCCCTGTATTGTGGACATTTATAGACATGCACTATTTTAAATGAAAACACAACACTGAGGTCACAAAGAGGTTCTGGGACAGCAGATACCCCAGGTGAAGCCAAAGAGGGAAATTACTTTAAAACCTCTAAATGCCAAACATGTTTGAAAAAAGGAGGAAAAAAAATAAAGTCTTGGGACAGAAAAAACATTAATCATAGTTCCACGGTATAAATTAATAATAGCTATATTTAAAACTCTCATGTAAACATTCTATGGTTGGATTATATAATTTTTAAATGAAAGTCAATATTATTTGCTTAGCTTGGTAAGTTGGGTAAGTCTTGGCTT
The DNA here is from genome assembly GCF_011762505.2 of Arvicanthis niloticus. Taxonomy (NCBI): domain Eukaryota; kingdom Metazoa; phylum Chordata; class Mammalia; order Rodentia; family Muridae; genus Arvicanthis; species Arvicanthis niloticus. The sequence continues at coordinate 14,670,995 of NC_133438.1, forward strand.
ATGTGGAATAACTATGAATGTGACTTTTTTTTTCTCACAATCTGACTTTTATTTGTTAGAAGCAAATATGCCAAGCTAACCAAGTTCGTCAGCTGCTCCTGGCAATTACTATATGTCATGGGTTTTTCAGATCATTCTAACAGTCACACCGAGTAAACTAATATTTCACATTTACACTAGGCTTTTCACCTAGCATCTCATGCCCTTTTGAAACTAATAAATCACTCACGCAAAAGACGCAAGCACAGCTTTGAGGCGTAATTTCTCTCAGGTAACTCCAGAAGAAGCCAGGTATGTAGACAGCCTATAATCATTCTCACTTGGTGAACCATATGGTCACCCGCTGAACTACTGAACGATTGATTCATAGCCCGAGCAAGTGCACCTCGAGTGTGTATGTGTGCTTGACACTAGGTGGATCCCAGGCTATGTAAACGAACGCTGAAGAGCTTTTACTCTAATTTGATTCTGGTTAGCAAATCAGTTAAGATCCTATTCTGAATTGCCAGAGAAAACTCTTCTAAGTACTGTGTGTTCTTCTTCGACCAATTAACATTTTATTGAGAAATCAGACTCAAAAGAATAGACACTGGCAGTTTTAATATGACATATAAAAGCATGATATATATATATATATATATATATAATATAAACATATTATATATATTATATATATAATACTTTTTAAGTCATTATTTTTACTACATAGACATTGCTAATAACTTAGCATACAAATTTCTTGCCAATTTTCACTTGTCTGCATGCATACAAAACAATCACTTCTTACATGAGTAAGCTCGGTATACCTAGTGAGAACTGATTTTGTTGTTGTTGTTGTTGTTGTGTTATTTTGGTTCTTGAGACAGAATGTCATTGTGTAGCCCTGGCTGTCGTGAAACTCACTCTGTAGACAACTGGCCTCAAACTCAGAAATCTATCTGCCTCTGCCTCCCAAGTGCTGGGATTAAAGATTTGTGTCACTATCTCCTGGTGATAACTGATTATTAAGGGTAACATTTTGCTAGGTGATTCAATTTAAGCATCCATATTTTTAAACTGATACACAATTATCATGTGATTTTGTTTTTAAGGCTATTTTATTTTAATCCTTTTTTACATTTGTTTTCATTTCTGCTTCTGAACTAGAACATAAATGCATATACAGAAGAACACAAGAAAATCTCTACCTACTAGTTAAAATAAATGGCAATGTACATGCACATTTTGACTTTTTTTCTTATTTTCCTTGATTTGAAAATCTAAAAAATAGAACAGTTATAAATCCCAGTCAATGGCCACACAATGTATAGTTGTGCAACCATAACTGTAACAACATAAAAGATTGAGAACAGCTACCAGAAGCAAAATTTTACAAATCTACTTAAATTAAATTTTATTAAACAGCTAAATTATAGTAAATTAAAATGTTACAGTTAGCCCCAAGCTAGCCATAAGAAAATAACTCAAAACACAACATGAATTAAAAGAGGGGATTTCCTTTGATACACTGAAAGCTATCTTTCAGCGTGAAGAAGAAAACAGCAATGGAAGTAATGTCAGAAAGTCATCAGCCAGGGCCAATGGTGATGATGAATGAATGTAGCAATTTCAATCTCTGAAGGTTCAGCAGAAGACCTTCTATAAGCTCTGACCCAGCCTGAGCTATACAATGAGACGGTATCTAAAACAAATAAACAAAACAAAGAAAGTTCACTAACAAATAGCAAAGTAGAATTTGTTTTGTATTAGCAGTTAGATTACATGCAACTGGATTAACTTTTCTAAGCAAAAGGTAGAATGTTCACAAAAAAGAAGAGTGAAGCAGGCAAAGGGTGAAGGCAGACAACGGAATTCATCCCAACTCTATGTTATAATTTTTAAAAAGCACAAATTCAAAGGCATAAATACATTGAAAATAAAAGGATAAGAAAAATCTTATTTTACACATACTAACCAAAATAAGATTATAATATTATACTAATAGCGAAAATGGATTTAAAGCAAGAATTTTATAATAACAATTGACCAATCCATCCTAAATGTAGGTAATATATACAGATTTAGCAACTGTTTCCAACAAACATGAAGTAAAACTAACTGAAGTTAAGAAATAGATAAGTCAACAGTTATATATAAATGTATCACTTCCAATAAAGAAGCCAGAGGATCAACTAAAATAAAAATAGGTAAATTGGACAAAGCTTATTGGATCATCCTCTGTAGACTCTCAAAACAACAGAATACACATTCTTTTCAAGTATACGTGGAATTTTTTTCTGAGGGAATGCCATGTAATGAATCATCACAAAAGGCTCAGTAAAATTAAAACGATTGAAACCATGAAAAGTACATGCATTGTCTGTAAGGCAATGAAATTAAAAGTCATTAGCAAAAGAAAAATTAAACTTATAAACATATGAGTCAATTAAATATATTCCTCCAGGAAATGCCAAGAAAGGAAATAAATCACAAAGCTAAGGGAAATGCTCTCTGTGATGGACACAAATGATGTTCATGAAGGATAGAAAAGGCTGCTCGGAGGGAAATCTGCAGGTACAGTGGCTACATCTAAAAACAGGGAGAGTTAAATTAATTAATTACCCATTCCTTCTGTCCATCCTGAGAAATCACTGCAGGTCCAAACTAAATCTCAAACAAACAGAAGGAAGATGTGAAAAAGAGGAAACACAGAATAGAAAAAATAAACAGTGAAACTAAGATGATTCTCCAAAACGATCAATGATATTTTTGGCCTCCAACTAAGCAACTGCCAGCAGTGTGCAGGCAGGGTAGACAAATTATTAAAATGAAGTTTGAAAGAAGGAAACTCTTATTAACATACAAAACATATAAGATTATAAGAAATCACTGTGAGCGACTGTAGGGTAAGAAGTTAGATAAACTAGATTGTGTAGTCAAAATTCTACAAGCATTAAAGTACAAAACCTGATGAAATAACAATAGAAAAGATTCATGAAACTATAACTTGTAAGGTATTAAAACAGCAAAATAACAAGATATAAAACACAGTAAAAATGCCCAGCAGAGAAAAAAATAAGGCCAGGGCCAGTAATCTCCACTAGACAATCTGCTAACATTTAAGGACTTACTATGAGTCCTTCCAAACAATTTTCCAAAAAGATATGACATAGATAAGTATCCTGGTAAACATATATGCAACAATCTTCAAGGAATGTAATGTTGGTCCATACAATGATGCTGATCAATGTAATGCTTCATATTAATAAAACAAAATAAGGAAGCTCATGATTATCATAATCAATGCTAACTTAGCCAGAGATAACACCTTCTCATGGTTAAAACCATGCAATCGATCATAAGTGGGAGGTCATTTCCTCAGCCTGACGGCTTGTGTCAACCTAGCAGAGGAAACTCTAAAGCTTTCTATTTAAGAAATCAGACAAATGCTTCCATTCCCTCTACTTCATTTCGCAAAGTGTGGAAAGTTCTAGCCAGGAAATTTATGAAAGAAAAAGAAATGCATGCATGCTGATTGGGAGAACATGAAGTAAAACCATTTTTGTTCAGGATATAATCTTATACATAGGAAACCTTAAGCAGCTCATTAATAAATACATGTAAAATTTTACTAGAGTTATTGAGAGAATTGAACAAGGTTAACTGTAAAATATAGATCAATATTCAAAAATTCAGTTGTACTTATATAAACCTTTAGAAAACACTCCAGACGTAAATTTAAGAAGACAATTTCACCCATGGTAGCATCAAAATAATTAAAATCCTTAGGAAAAGATTCAATAAAATAAAGTCAAGATTTTGGCTGAAAAATTATAAAGGATTTTATAAATATTAAAAGAGAGCTGAAACACCTTGTGCTCTTAGACTGGAGTTCATAACATTAATTGTTCATATTAATCTCTCAAAATTCCAATTTATTTCTAACAAAATGAATACTTTTAGCACAAAACTCTTATGGAAGTGCAAGGAACATACGATAACAAAGCAATCCTTAAAGAAAAGCCCAAACTTAACAATTTAAGTTTGACATAGATAAATATCCTGGTGAGCATATATGCAACAATCTTCAAGGAAAGTAAAAACCCACATCTAAGCAGAGATGAGTTACCACGAGCAAGTTGGACTTAACCTAGAAATGTAATGTTTGTTTCAAAGTATATATTAGATAGCCAAAGCAATTTTTTTAAAAAGCCTCTAATATAGAGATCCAGGTAGATGGAGATCCAGGTAGATGGAGATCCAGGTAGATGGAGATCAAGATATAGTAAAACCGAACCTAGTAACAATTTACACACACACACACACACACAAACACACATACACACACACATATATATGTATGTGTGTGTGTGTGTGTAGGTATATATATATATTTGAATGAGGAAAAGTCCCTAAGGCCTCAACATTACACATACAACCAGAGGCAACTGAGGAAAGCTATAAGCAGGAGAATTGGGCCTCCCCAGTAGAGAACACATCAATTCAGTGCAAATACTCTGCACTGAAAGCATGCATACAAGTAACATTACACAGACTCAACAGGTCATATGTATTTGGGAATATATATGTATATACACATATGCACACAATAACAACTAGTTAAAATAGCTAAATAATAATAGTTAACATAGAGGCCATGAATTTTAAGGTGGACTGGAAGAGGTATATAGGAAGGTCTAGAGGGAAGAGAGGAGATAAATTTTTGTGATCCTATTATAGTTTCAAAAATGAATGTCAAGACCATTCAATATGGAAAAGAATTATCCTCTTAACAAAGGGTTTTTAAAACAGAATGTCCCCCATATGTAGCAGATGTGCAGCTCAGTCTTCATGTTGGTTCCAAACAACTGGACAGATGAGGGTGGGGGATGCGGCAATCTCAAAAGCTGTCGCCTGTATGTGGGATATGATCTTCTAGCTGGGCTGCTTGATCTGGCCTCAGTCAGAGAGGATGGTCCTAGTTTCACAGAGACTTGAAGTGCCAGGAAGGATGGTTACCTAGGGGGCAGCCCATCCACTCAGAGAAGAAGGAGAGGGGGCATAGGGGAAAGTTTGTGGGACAGAGTGACCTTGAGGCAGGCAGTGAGTGGGATGTAAAGTGAATAAGCAAAAGTAATAATAATAATAATAATAATAATAATAATAATAGCATATAATCAAGTAAAAGAACAGATTTGTTTCCTGCCAGATATGAATATTAACTCAAAATTAGTAAAATGTATGAACTAAGATGATAAAACAGAAGAAAACATGCATATAGTTTTTTTAATGACACAGAATTTAATAGTAATTTCCTAGATAAGTTAAAAAATAATCTCAAACAACCAAAGGAAAATAAATTAATTGGTCTTGACTTTAGTCAGGATTCTCCAGAGAAACATCATATATGGAGAGAGAGAGAGAGAGAGAGAGAGAGAGAGAGAGAGAGAGAGAGAGAGAGAGATATTATGGGAGAGTTATCGCCTGCTATCATAGATTCAGAGAGGCATTTGACAAGGCACATCCATAGTATCACTCAGTCAGAGTTGTTGGTTGCAGAGCCATAACTGTGTAATTTTCTGAGGTTAAAGGCCCAAGAGCTCTTAGGTTTCTGGGCTTTATGTAGTAGACAGTTTTGTCATTGCTATAACAAATACTGCATGTCAAAAACCATCTTCAGGAAACACTGTTTTGACTACAATTCAGAAGGTTAGAATTTGCCATGGCAGTACCCTCAGTCTGTGGAGACCGAATTATGAGGCAGTTGCTTGGTGTATCACACCAGAGCAGAGCACTCACTCAGAGAGCAGAGTGGAGCAATCACTCCTGAGCTCCAACAATGTGCTTCCTACCAAACCAAACCAAACTAAACCAAACCAATCAAACTGAATCAACCAAACTAACCAACTAAACCAACCAACCAAACTAACCAAACCAAACAAACCAAACAAAACCCACCAACTTCAACAAAACCAAACTGATCAACTGTACTGGTTGGTTTTGTGTGTCAACTTGACACAAGCTGGAGTTATCACAGAAAAAGGAGCTTCAGTTGAGGAAATGCCTCCATGAGATCCAGCTGTAAGGCATTTTCTCAATTAGTGATCAAGGGAGGAGGGCCCATTGTGGGTGGTGCCATCCCTGGGCTGGTAATCTTGGGTTCTATAAGAAAACCAGCTGAGCAAGCCAGGGGAAGCAAGCCAGTAAGTAACATCCCTCCATGGCCTCTGCATCAGCTCCTGCTTCCTGACCTGTGTGAGTTCCAGTCCTGACTTGCTTTTGTGATGATCAGCAATGTGAATGTGTAAGCTGAATAAACCCTTTCCTACCCAACTTGCATCTTGGTCATGATGTTTTGTGTAGGAATAGAAACCCTGACTAAAACACCAGCAAAACCAAACCAACCAAAACAAACCAATAATCCAATCACACCAACCAGACCAAACCAAACCAACCAACCAACCAACCAAACCAACCAACCAACCAACTAACCAAACCAACCAACCAACCAACCAACCAAAACAAAACAAAACAAAACAAAAACAAAAACAAAACAAAAACAAAAACAAAAACACTACCAGAGCTACCAGTGGAGTTTACTGGGTAACAGTACTAACTGCCAGTTCATATGAGTTGACTTCAATTCCAGAGACTTAGACAATAGAAGAAAAATGACTACCACAAGCTGACATCTGAAGTCCTCACAAGCTCCATGGAGCACTTAATGCCCCATCCAAATGAATAAATGTATTATAAAAAAAATTTAAAAAAAGAAAAGGACTAGCAACTGAGAAGCAAGTGTTCAGTCATATGAGCCTATGGGGGACATTTACATGCAAGCCCTAACCAATTGGGGTTAATTAGTATAAACTTCAGAGTTCAATGCCAAAGAATATGTAGTCAGAAAGTCTGATGGTACATGTGCCCCAGAACTAGGAAAGAGAAAGAAAAATGTACCTAGCTCTGCACTTTAGTTTTTTTTTTCCTGGCCCTTGGGTAATTGTGTGTGCCAATCCCCCTTAGTAATAAATACTGCTTTGCCAACCACCTCTGTATCTTTTAATCTAATCAAATCCATGCCTAGTATTAACCATCCAAGACTGCATCAGCATTAATATTTTATTATTAGTTAAGGACACTGTAAATAAAATAGAAAGACAGGCCACACAGTGGAAGAATATGGTTGCCAGTCATACATCTAAGATGGATCTCCTATACATTATGTATAAGTAACTAATAGAATTCAATAAAGAAATGTCAAATAGACCAATTTGAAAATCAGCAATGAATCACTACAGACATTTCTCTAAAGCTGTACAGTTGCCAACAAGCACATGAGATGTTCAGAAGCGTTAGTCATCATCCAATGTAACTCCAAACCACAAGGAGATTTTGTTTCAGCCAGAAGGATGAGAATAAAGGGCTACAAACAAAATGAGTCCTGGTAACAGTGTGGAGAAACTGGAAGCTCGCACATTGCTTAGAGAGAATGTAAATGTTCTAGATGGAGAAACCAATTTGGCATTTCTCCCCAATGTTAGGGTAGAACTGCTATCTAACACAATTTTTTCTCTTATTCATATGCCATGAAAACTAAAAAGTTACAGTCCTACAAAAACTTGCACATGAATATTCATGGCAACATTTTTCATGATAGACTCAAAATTTAAAACTGCCCAGATTCAATCATTTTTTAAATGAATGAACAAATCGTACCATAGCCCGAAAATAAGATACTATCAGAGGAGTGCAAAAGGAATGCATGCCACATATGACTAAATTGTGAAAATGTTGAGCAGACGGAGGCCAGAGAGGAAAAAAAACCCCACAGTTAATATCATTGCATTGATTATTCCAGCTATGCCAATGTACAGTATCGTAAACTAGGGTAACGGGTGCCAGGAAAGGGGATTGAGCAAGGACAAATGATGACTTCTGAAGGATGCAGGGCTTCATTCTGTGGATTGAAATGTTTGGAATTCACAGTGATAGCTTCAAAACTTTGTGAATGTACCAAAACTCACTGAATTATACACTTTAATGTAGTATCTGAGTTGTATTTTTTTTAACTTGCATTTAAAATATAGTAGAAAACTATGGTTAGTTAAGAAATAAAACAGAAAGAAAGGATATATATCCATCCTGCTACTGAAATTGTTCAAGGATATAACTGGCTTAGTGTTTACATATCCTTTAAAGACTTTCAGTTGTCAGATGCCATTCATTCTAATGCAAGTGTGTCACAGTGGAATTTGGTATACAGAACCCACATCATATGTTGCAACACTAAGGAGAAGGAATGGACAGAGGTAAGAGAGGGAAAAGGAAGGAGGACATTATAGAATTAACTGAATAGCTGTCGATTTTGAGTATTGAATTGTGGATTCTGTTCTCTGGAGTTCTACACTACCTCACTCAAAAGTAAATGTTCCGTTATAGTGTTCTTTCTCCTATGAGAAGTAACTCACGGATAATGCAACTTACTTAAGCACATTTTGTCAGTAAAATATAACACAAAACCCTTCACATATGGTAGAAAGAAAGGCATTCTATCAAAGAAATAGTCAAACATGTAAGCTTTTAGAGATGCCAGCAGTCTGAAGTATTAGAGACCATGAGATACTGAAGTTGTAGTGAATAGAATAGAGCTGAAACTAGAACTAAAAGGTTCAAAAGTCATTGTGTAAAGCAATAAAAGGAAAATGCAACACTAACGATGCTAGGGACATTTGGATAAAAGTAAGGGAATATTAACAAACTGCATTCATTTATTTATAACAAGAGAAAGGAAAAGAATATGAAATAAGAAAAACCAAATTATGTCCTGTCAAAACGAAGAAAAAGAGTATTACATACTGTTGTTAACTTATTATTCTGTTCCTTTGTAAAATGTTCATTTGGTTTTTCTACTTGCTCGACTATTTAAACAATATGTTGTCACAAGGCATTTCAGCTTTTCATATGTGGGCAGAATATGAAAGCCCTATTTCAAATACTCAATTGAATGCTGTTAGCGTTTTTCTTTGTGCTTGTCATTTTCAAAACCCTTCATAATTGTGTGTGTAAGTGTTTTTTTACTGTTTGTCTGCATGTGTTACTATCATTGTGAGTAAAATTGGAGAAAAACAGATAAAGCATCTCAAATACCCAATGTCATTGGCCATGGCAATATGACCCCCAGAATGTGAATTATGTTTAAGTTTTTGTCATCCACTAACTCAGGATACACCAGCATCTCTCTCTACCCATGGAGTTCTACAGTTAAAACTTTAACAGTCTGTGAATGGTGAAAGGTTTGGAAAATGGATCATATGTGTTGAGCACATATGAAAACTACGTGTTATTATCCATCCATTAATTAACATAAGCATAAAAGTTACTTTTATAGAGTTTATGATATACTAAAGATCAAGGATGGAGATTCAATTCCCAGAAGCTCTGAATTCTAATTCCCGGAGATCTGATGACCTCTCCTGTCCCTGAACAGGTACGAGGCATACATGTGGTGCACATACATTCATATAGGTAAAAACATCCAAACACATAAAATAAAAACAAAAGCAACGCAAAACTACTTTGAGAGATATTCCCATAGCTATATGCAAACATCAGACATTTATATTCGACAAACTCTAGTATCTGCAGGTTTGAATATCCATGAGGAGGAAAAAGGCTCTGGAAGAAACAATCCCCATAGACACGGTAGAATGAGTAAATATAAAATATTATTCAGCCCATTGTTTCTATTCATTAAGTGAATGTATTAAAGCTCAGATATTTGAAAACCAGCATTTCCCCTGTGTTATTGACCAATAGAATGAGCAAAAGCCACGTGGAAAGTTAAGACCATTCTGTACTGTGTATGATTGCTCCACTCATTAGAAGACATTAAGCATCTCTGTCTCTTGCCGTAGAAATATAAATAGCAATAAATTTAGCGTTGGAGATCAGATCCATGAATTATGGCTCTGGGGCCAGTTTCCAGCATAAATTGGTTTGCAACATTTCAAGGTCTGTTAATAATGTCTTAGATTGAAATCTCATTAATTTAGGATAAAAGGCTTTAAATAGAGGGCTTTAAAATTAGTGGTGTTCTGTTATTAAGGAGTAGCTGAAGAATCACAGTCTCTTATAGTGTAATTACACTTTCTGTAATTACAGTTTCTAATCAGTTTGTCACTACCATCTATTAAATCCTCCTGATGACAGCTCCTTTCAAACAGAACAATGGCATTCCAAAGAGCTGCCTCTCTCAGTGAATCAAATTGTCCAAGGTACAAAAGTGACCAAGGTAAAACTCACATTAAACATGAATGCTTATTTCTTTCCACACTTTTGCCAATTTCGCCAATATTATTAGAAAAAAAATAAAGTCTGGAATTCCCATCACAGTTCCCCATTTTACTCCAAAATATTGATAGGAAAATGCTGACGTAAAGTAGATAGGAAACCAAAATAATTCAGTCTTGAGAAATTTGAGGGACTTTGGCAAGGTTTAATATACACCACTACCACGTTTACAAGTGTCTCATAACTTGGTTCAACTGAGGTAAAATAGACACATCACAGGACATGTAAATGACGTTCTCAGCATCTCCTCAAAGGTTGCAGGTAGCATACTTCTTATATGTAGGGAAGTCAATTTTCAATAGGATAGATAAATTTTTGTAATCATATCACAAGGAGGTGGGATAAAGAGGGACTAAAAGCCAAGGGTCTCCTGCTTCTTCTTGCCTTAAGGTGGAGTTTTTCTCACAGACTTCCTAGAAATGAGTCACCACTTTTCCTCAGACTTTACAACATTCCCAAGATGTCTCTTCCTCTTTACTAACCTGAAGTTATACCTTCTAGAACTATTCCTGAAGCTGGTGGTCTAGTCTCAGGGAAAGTTTCATGCATTTAGGGCCCTTTTCATTTCTTCCCACAAAGGAGCAAACCTTTCAACTCTTAGGTTTCTCATAAGTCACTGGCTTCCACTCTGAGAATATTCTCCAGTTGTACATTCATCCACAGAGCAGGTTTAAAAAAGTACTCAAAGTGAAATGCTTTCCCTGCCTAAGCTACTAGGTCTTCCCATATTCTTAATCCCTGTTTCCTCTTCACTTAAATGCAATACTATTACTTCTCTTCAAGAGACTGATGTCAGAGTTATTTAGGAGACTGGAATAAAAACTTTCCTATAAAAATTTAAAAGCAGATACAAGTTTCTTGAAAAAAGTGTTGGTCCATTTTCCCAAGAAGATTTTACTGTATATTAATTACCCCATTTATTCTTCTCAATGGTTGGCCTAATAAAACTGGCAACAGGGAAGATGTGTTTCTGCTTATCGAATATTTAAAATTGAAGAATCTCTGCGGATAATAATTTATTTGATTCTTCGGGTTTCTCTGTAAAATGTTATAGTCCAAAATGTTCCACAGTTGTCTGTTTCAAAGAGGTAATAAAAGCATGCCCTGGGCCAGTATTGTTTTATAAAACGTCTATTGTTCATGTGACACAAAAGAACTTTTTAAGTCACCAACAGTTCATTATCTGTCATAAATTTGGCCAAAGTCTGAAAGTTGTTTAAAGCATCTTGACTGCTGCTCATTCGACTTCTGCTTCCTTCTGTCCTCTCTCAGGCTCCACAGAGACTGTCATCAAAGTGCTTCCACTAAACCCCATGCAGAACTTCACAGCTGGATCCCGGGCTGCAAAGCAGCCCAGGTTCTAGCTCTTCTGTCTGCATGTGCATATCAGCAAGATAGTCATCTGAGAAGTCTAATTTTCAGGCACTGAATAGTAAAGGTAGAAATGAAGAGGAGAAGGCTGGATGGGCAGATGAATGGAAAAAAAAATAAAGTACACCCCCCCCCAAAAGACAGGCTCATAATTTTCTGTTAAATAAAAAATATATACTAAAGTAAAAATGTGTTAAAGATAAAAAAAATTCTCTTTTGTGAATAAGCATGCATCACCTAAAATGAACTGCCTCTTATCAATACCAATGAACTAGATTTTAATTTGGTGAAACTGTTAATCTCACAATTAAGATAAATACAGCCCGCCGGGCAGTGGTGGCGCATGCCTTTAATCCCAGCACTTGGGAGGCAGAGGCAGGCGGATTTCTGAGTTCAAGGCCAGCCTGGTCTACAGAGTGAGCTCCAGGACAGCCAGGGCTACACAGAGAAACCCTGTCTCGAAAACAACAACAACAAAAGATAAATACAGGCCTAAAGTAAGTAAATGGAAAAGGACAAAGAGACTGAACCATATTAATTCATCCTCTCCCCAAAAGCAGACTCTGGGTGAGAATAAAAACTCTTGGGTGGGGGAATCCATCGAAAACATCTGCCAATAGTGTTTCAAAGAGCAAAGAGGACACTTATTGTGAGTGTTATTTCCAAAGCCCCCCCAAAACACAACATCAATAGAGTCCTGTTTGTTTTTTCTACAGTCAGTGGATCAAAAGCCTGAGCGGCGGTATGATCTGCTCTTTGTAAGGAGAAAAGGTCTGTCCGGAGGAATGGGGGAGCACATCTGGAAATATCTGTCTATGAAGCCACTTGAAAAATCACCATGTAGAAACAATAGGAGAAACATCTGTGCTGTGTGAAGCAGAGACGTAGAGGAAGAAAACTACAGGGGAGACATCCACACAATCCAGACAGCCTAGAGCAGAGACAGGCAGCCCTTGAGTGACAAAGCTTCCCAGAGCCTGTTTTGTAGTCACATGCAATCAATAAGGACAGTTTTGCCTTCTAAGTATTTAGATTAGCAGCACCTGTTCTAGGCATAGCAGGGCAGAGACAGAATACAATGTGGAAGTAACCACAAAAGAGATCTACAGATGCATGAATGCCCTGAATCTACATGGTACTCAATCACTGTGAAGTTGTAATGCTAACTAGTTATATTAAAGTCATGCATTAGAACAGCTCATAAATATATTTCAACTCGAAACAATGTATATATTATTATTATACAACTTATGTACTTGAATTTTCAATCAAATATAAAATATTTTTCATCAAAATTAATACAAAGTATGTATTATCAATCATATTATTGATTTGAAGCAGAACAAGGATGCAAAGGAATAGTCTTTAAAATATAAGCTCATTACAGTATTTTCCTTTTCTTTAGTATTTCTGTTCTATTTTTGTCAGTGAAATTGTTACTAAACTATACAAGAGCTATTAGTCCTTATATTTAAAAATACCTTGTCAGTGTAAATGTGAATTAAAAGTGCACTTGTTGCGTTTGTTTTCATCAGCTGCTACATGAAGCCTCTCAAATGACAGTTTTCAGAGCTCAAGGGGTCTTGTGGAAGAGTCAGGGGGAGGACTGAGCAAGCTGGGGGGTCAATGGCACCACAAGAACACCTACAGAACCAACTAACTTGGGCCCATCGGGGCTCACAGAGACTGAACCACCATCCAAAGAACATGCATGGACTGGGGCTAGGCCCCAACATATTTGTAGCAGATGTGCTTGGTCTTCATGTGGGTCCCCCAACGTTTGGAGCAGGGGCTGTCTCTGACTGGTACTCTGTTGACTGCCATTGGATCCCTTTCCCTTAGCTGGGCTGTCTTGTTGGCCACAGTGGAAGAGGATGCACTTAGTCCTGATGAGACTTGATGGACCAGAGTGGGTTGGTACTTGGAGGTAGTGGTGCTGGTGGCAGCCTCTCCTCCTCAGAGAAGAGGAGAGGAAAGTGGGGGAAGGGGTGGGAGGCTGAAACTGACTGAGACGAGGAAAGAGGGCTGTGATCAGGATGTAAACTGAATAAATAAATTAATTTGTGAAAATAAATAAAAATACACTCCTTGGGCTTTGTTATGCACGCGATTGGACCTACAAGCATGGTGTTTCCAATGGCAGTCAGAGTCAGAAGGCTGTCACCTTATGTTAGGCTCCTGTTGCTAATACTTTCATCGCATCCTGAGGCTGGTTACCCTACAAGTGCAGCATGCAGGAAATTATGTAGATACTTCAAATCCCTCGAAAATGTGATGTTGAAGAAAACATCACTTTTTTCTTTTCAGAAATTACTACGTTGGCTTTTCCTCTGAGTTTTTTTTTTTTAATTAGAAAATTGCTTACTTTCATTTTATTCAGCCTGTCTTGTTGCTATTTATTTTTAAATTTCTTTTAACTATCAAGAGTCTTCAACTTGATTACCTTGCACATATAATTTATAAATAAGTTAATACTGCTTTGTTAACTTTCTTCTACGTTGTATATTTAGGTTTTCTAAATTTGATGTCATGGATGATAAACTTGAAGCTGTGGCGAACAGTTTCATCTGCCGTCCATGGTTTAGATAAATGTCACCCAATGAAACATGTTAAAGGTTTGGTGCCATGACCTTGGTACTATTTGGAGGTCATAGAATTTTTATGAGATGTGCCCCTGTTTAAACTCTTCTTCCAAAACAGAAATGTGTCCTTGAAGGGGAAGTTAGAGCCACACACCCTCTGTACCACAAGGTGAACAACTTACCCATAATATAGTACTCACCCCATGGCCCAAAGGGAGGGACCTCTCTACTATGGTTTGAAACATGAGGCTGAATAAACTTTATTAATTAAGTTGATTATCTCAAATATTTTGGTATTATAACAGAAATTTCAAAATAGATATTTGACTTAAATTATATAACTAATAAATCACAGGCTAATCTTAGAAGATAAAACACACGGTCCCAGACATAATTCCTTAATTTTTTACTTTCTAACTGTTTTTCAAGAAGTTTATGGAGCTCTCAGTTACATAGAATAGAGTAGTTTACAACAGCCTCAATGTGTAAAGTCTACTGCAATAATTTGTATGTTGCTTGAGTTAATATTGCTCATAACGCTATGAAATCCATATTTTTCCTCATGGGTATCGTAATATATTTCATCATAAATGTGAGGGATTGAGCCATAGCAGTCAGAAAAGAATACACGGGTCAGATAATATTTTATCTGTGTCCGCTGAGTTAATAAAATGGAGAGGTCAAAAAAGGCACTGCAGGGGAAAAGAGGCGTAATAAGCAACTATAAGAACATTGTGAAGAACGCAGTTCATGTACATAGTTCTTTGTAGGTAAATTACTGATAGATGGTTTCCATAGCAACTAATGAGGGTTTTTACTGTTTCAGTTCATTCATTTAAGCAATGGAGACCATCCTCATAGTTGACATTTTCCCAATTCCTGTGTTATTGCTTAGACCAGCCAGTCATTTCATTGATCTTTGGATGCATGTGATCAGCAAGCAAATAGTCACATAATTTGTTTTAATTTGCCTTTATTGAAACTGTGACCTATGGCCCAATGAAGTATTACATTACTAAGCATGGAGAATAATTCAAAATCAAGTGTAGAGTGAGTATAAAGTATTTTGGGGAGCACACCCTTCCCCATGCTGTATTTCATGACTTCACTTCAGCCTTGGCTTAAAGCATGTGATGTACACACTATGCTAAACACCATGTCATCACACCATGCGACACCAATGAAAACCATCTCAAACACCGTCGCTAATATTCTAGACAACTGTGTATTAGGAACAGCAAATTTTTCTGTACAAACAAACGTTTCTGCTTTTATACTGGTTTGATTACAGAAAACAAAATCTTGTGATATTTTCAGATCACCAAATTTCAGCACATAAACACAAAAATTAGTATATCTTTGGATCATACTTTGCTAGACTATTTTTTTTTAATTTCTGTTTGACTTCCTGACAAATTTTGTATAAACAGATTGTTCAGTGTATTTGCCATGTCTTTAGGATGAAATTCCCAGCCACTTCTGAAAAGCGCCCGTGCATACTTCCACCGTTTTGTACCATATACTTATGCAAAATGGCACTCTCAATAAATCCAGAATATTGATCTACCCTGGAAAATATTGAAGACATTATGTGTCTGATAGCAACTAATATTCAATCAAGTGTTAATTACTTATGTAAAATAAACAGTCACATTCATTAACACTTAGCTTTTGTCTTTTTTAGTTGGTAAAATGTTTTATCTACCAAAATTTTTCAAATATTAGTTTATTATTTGTTATGAGTAAATTTGTCCTTTTATACATATTTTGTATGTCTACATACCTTCGGTCAGGTAAAAACTTTTTTAGGAAAAAGGTGGTCAGAAGTGGAAAATGTTTCAAAAGCCCTACTTTAGATGACTTCATTATGAGGTTTTACATATTTTGTGTATCTACATCCATTGTCTTGCTTCTGGCCTAACTCATTAGTATATTATGCAAAGAAATTAAAGCCACCTCCTTAGACTCTTTCTACATACATTCCATCACTTTGGAAAAACATCTTATACCCTGTTAGTCCTACAAAACCCTGGTTGCTCCAGGCTTCCTTAGCTCTTCTCCTCAGAGATGCTGGGAGCTTGAGATTGAACCTCCTTCACAGCCCGTGCAGAAGTTACATTTTACCATTTGGCTTCTGACCAAAGAGAGAATATACAGCAATCAGAACCCTAATACATTTCAGTGGGAGTTATGAAAGACTTACATCTATCAGATGACTCAGAGACCCTATTAGGCATTTTCTCCTTAAGGAAAAGAAAATATGACTGGGAGCAGCGCTGCATGCCTGTAATCCCAGCACTCAATCTGTGCTTGCAAATTACCTGCACGTTGTTGCAAGTAAGGCAGCCGTTAGAAGATCTCACAAGGGAACAAAGGATTCTGATAGCAGTGTGTTTTGGAAATGGGTAATTGTCAGATTTATCAAATAACACTTGTTATTTTATAGACTTGGAGACTTGTGTAGTTATTATACATAACTTGCTTCTGAAAAAGGAAACAATGGACTTCCTGGCGAATGTGTTGGCATGATTAGCAAAAGGCTTGGAAATGATTTTAAAAATGGAGTGAAATATAAAACAAGGAAGATATATGGGTAGACAAGAGAGGAGGATAGAAGAATGTTTATTGTGTATCTCTTCCATTTCTATGAGAATTTGAAATCTTTTGATGCATAACAGATGTGATTTTCTGTTATGCCCTCATATGTATCCTCTGTTCTAGTCAACATGGTCTACTTCTGTTTGAATACACTGGTCTTTGTCAACTCTTAGCTTTTAACTTAAAAACATCTTCATTTTCTTTGGAAATCAAATCCAGCCTCAGTTTTGATAACTAATTTTGTCTAAATAATATCTCTCCCCCACCTCTGTGTGTGTCTCTCTCTCAGGTTAATTAATATTATCCTCTTCATTGTTACTTAATTATGCATTTTGACAAGAGGCATGTTACTATACTGACACTGCAACTCCACACATAGTTAGAGAGCCTTGGCTATGAGTTTCTTACCTTTAGCCCCAGAAAACTGCTACATCCTCGGATGGTCAATGTAAAGATATGCTGATTCATGTTAGTACTGTGTATGACAGAGCCCAAGAAGTGATCAGTATAGTCTGCCCTGGCTGGTTTTGTGTCAACTTGACACAGGCTGAAGTTATCACAGAGAAAAGAGCTTCAGTTGAGGAAATGCCTCCATGAGATCCAGCTGTAAGGCCTTTTCTCAATTAGTGATCAAGAGTGGAGGGCCCATTGTGGGTGGTGCCATCCCTAGGCTGGAAGTCTGGGGTTCTATAAGAAAGAAAGCCAAGCAAGCCAGGGAAAGCAAGCCAGTGAGTAACATCACTCCATGGCTTCTGCATCAGCTCATGCTTCCTGACCTGCTTGAGTTCCAGTCCTGACTTCCTTTGGTGATGATCAGCAATGTGAATGTGTAAGCTGAATAAACCCTTTCCTCCCCAACTTGCTTCTTGGTCATGATGTTTGTGCAAGAATAGAAACCCTGACTAAGACACCCAGCCATTCCTTAATTTCTGGATGATGCCTTCAGTAAGTGCTACTACTTCTCAAAGGTGTTTCTACTTTTCCAAATTTTAACCTTCTCATTCCTTCTTTGACTCTTTGCTCTCAATCATATTGATTATATTGTTTTTGTGTCACATAATAACTTCTTTGGTGATAAACAGCAATGTGGAAAGTGTAAGTTGAAAAAACCCTTTCCTCTCCAACTTGCTTCTTGGTCATGAAGTTTGTGCAAAAATAGAAACTCTAACTAAGACATAGTCTTTGTGAAATTTAACCAATATCATACTCTTCATTTTACATGGTATGTGGTCAAAAGAGGTTGACACAGTGCCTCTGCATTCTTTTGTAACATTTAACATGGACACTAAGAAAATATTTTTTAATGGGTGGATGAAAGCACTAACAGCTTAGTGTGTTTTACTGATGTACTATGTTATTTTTGTTCTTTTTTCATGATATGTAGTTTTAATTAAATTACCTCTTATATGCAATGCCAAACAAAATTAATTTCAAAGGGTCAACTATGTTTTAGCAAATGCTCTTGTGCTATTCAGTTGGGAGTACATCAATATCTTGACCATATCAGTGATCTTTAATAGACATGCAGAAATATACTGCATCTGTCAGTGTTTCCTTCTGTGGTTGGATCCATGTTGTAGCCCGAGGTACGGCACGCTTGGGGGCCAGAAATGTTGAGAACTGCATTATCCCACGTTTGGGGGCCAAAATGTCTCGGACAGCTCTGTCAGTGTTTGGACCCGCACTGCCAAAAGCCTTGGGGGCTAACTTGTTAGCCTGCACTGCCCCAAGCTGCTCAGGTCCGCAGGTTGGGGTTCAGCAAGAGAGAGAGTGAGGACAGACTCGAGGAATCAAGACCAGACAGAATGTGATTCAATTCCATTTATTCTTCAGTCTCTCTTCTTCTCTCCAAGTCCCAAGTCTTGAATTCCTAGTCCCTAGTCCCTAGTCCCTAGTGCCTCCAAGTTCCAAGTTCCTTCTTCCAAGTGCTAAGTGCCTAATGTTTAATTCCAAGTTCTTCCTCCAAGTGCCAAGACTCAAGTGCCTAATTTCTACTCCAAGTTGTACTCTCTGAAGTGTCTGATTCTCTGTTCTCTTCTGAGTTGTACTGAACTCTTCTGTCTGCCTCTCGCCTTTCATATGTCTCACTTCTAAGCCATGCCTTCAGGCCATGCCTTTAATCATGTCCTTAGGTCTTGTCTCAAAATCTTATCTCTAAGTCAGACACCTTTAAGTCTCACATACCCAAGGAAAAATCCTGGGTATCTAAAGCAAGATGTTATCAGAGTGTGCTCAGCTGTTGTAAGCTAATGCAATCAAGTCTCTGATCAGGGTATATGGCTCAAGATGGCTGCATGGATGATAGCCACCTTCTGTCGGCTCCCCACAGATCCAGTCATTCACTCATTTATTCATTCATTTATTCATTCATATTCTAGCTTGAACAGCTCAGGAGCTCTGAGAATGTTGAAGTGTTAAGGTCTGACACAAAGAGAAATTTTATGTCTTATCTGTTTCTCTAGGGAAAAAAAAACATTAAAACATTGCTAGAAGCTGTAATTTGGTAAACTTCAAACACTAGACCCAATCTAATATCCTAGCAGATCAGAACTAAGACTCATCCTTGTCATCAGTACCAATGATGACATCACTGTACAGTACAATCATTTCTCTGAGATACAGACTATAAAAGACTTATAGTACACTGAGAAAAAAAAAAAAACATTAACAAGGTATGCACCTTGTTGGAGAGTCCTGTCCTGCCACTACAGCAGAGGGACATCATAGAAATTATAAGTGACTATAGATTCTTTCAGCACATCCACCAGAATAGTAAGTGTTGGTTTCAAAAACTTACACATATCATTCAGAGTTCCAGAACTGTGGTCCATGACTGCTATTGTGTGAATAATCTCCATCTTCTATGATATCACATGAACTGATGGTTCATGTACAGATGCTTTTAAAACATCAACACACATTTCTGCACTTTACAATAGCTATAACTTTCAGAGGAGCTATGCATCTCTAATAGATGCAGAAGGCTGATTAATGCTCCATTGTATATATACCACATTTTTTTATCCATTCCTCTGTTGAAGGACATCTGGGTTCTTTCCAGCTTCTGGCTATTATAAATAAGGCTGCTATGAACATAGTGGAACATATGTCCTTGTTATATGTTGGAGCATCTTCTGGGTATATGCCCAAGAGTGATATAGCTGGATCCTCAGGTAATGCTATGTCTAATTTTCTGAGGAACCGCCAGACTGATTTCCAAAGTGGTTGCACCATCTTGTAATCCCACCAACATAAGCCATTGGTGTTCTATTCAGGAACTTTTCCCTTGTGCCTAGGTATTCAAGGGTCTTCCTCATTTTCTTTTCTATTAGTTTCAGTGTATCTGGTTTTATGTGAAGGTCCTTTATCCACTTGGACTTGAGCTTTGTACAAGGGGATAAGAATGGATTGATTTGCATTCTTCTACATGCTGACCTCCAGTTGAGCCAGCACCATTTGTTGAAAATGCTGTCCTTTTTCCACTGGATGGTTTTAGCTCCTTTGTCAAAGATCAAGTGACCATAGGTGTGTGGGTTCATTTCTGGGTCTTCAATTCTATTCCATTGATCTACCTGCCTGTCTCTGTACCAATACCATGCAGTTTTTTATCACTATTGCTCTGTAGTACAGTTTGAGGTCATTTACACAATGGAGTATTACTCAGCTATTAAAAACAATGAATTTGAGAAATTCTTAGGTAAATGGATGGAACTAGAAAATATCATCCTGAGTGAGGTAACCCAATCACAAAAGAATACACATGGTATCTACTCACTGATAAGCAGATATTAGCCCAAAAGCTCAAAATATCCAAGATTCAACTCACAGACCACATGAAGCTCATGAAGAAGAAAGACCAAGTGTGGACGCCTCAGTCCTACTTAGAAGGAGTAACAAAATACTCAAGAGAGCAAATATGAAGACAAACTGTGGGACAGAAACTAAAGGAGGGGCCGTCTGGAGACCATTCCACCTGGGTATCCATCCCATGTGCTGTCACCAAAGGTAGACACTGATGTGGATGTCAGGAAGTGCATGCTGACAAGATCCTGATATAGCTGTCTCCTTAGAGGTCTGCCAGAGTCTGACACATTCATAGGCAGATGCTCACAGCTAACTGCTGATCTGATCAAGGGTTTCCCAATGGAAGAAGTTAGAGAGAATACTGAAGGAGCTGAAAGGGTTTGTGGCCCCATGAAGAGAGCAACAATACCAACCAACCAGAGCTCCCCAGGGTCTAAACCACCAGCCTGGGGGCACATAGAGAGGGACCCATGAGTCCATCTGTACATGTAGGGGAGGATGGCCTTGTCGGGCATAGGTGGGAGAGGAGAGCCTTGGTCCCATGAAGGGTGAACACTGAGTGGGGGGTTGAATTAGACAGTGGGGAGGGGGGAGTGGTGGAGTAGGTGGGGCCACATCCACATAGAAGCATGAGGAGGAAGGATGGGATAGGAGGTTCCTGGGTGGTGGTGGGAATGGGGTAAAGGAATAAAATCTGAAATGTAAATATAATATCCAATAAAAAATATAGATGCAGAAGGCCCAGCAAGAACACAACTGTAGAGAAAGCGTGCTGATTCATTTTTCAGCTTAGAGGCAACAACCCAATGCTTAAAGCCATCCTGATTTCTTAGAAAACATGCTTCATGTAAAGACTCTTGAGGCTATCAGTGGAGGTCAGAGGACTGCAAATACAAGCCTGCTAGAGCTTATGATAAAGAGGCTCAATCAATGCAGAGAGATTGTTTGATCCTGTCTACAGGAGCACAGGTACAGATATAAATGAGATACCTAACTTGAGTCTCTCTGGGTTCTTTAAGGGGTAATTATCAACACCAGTGCATCCAGTAATGTAGAACATGTCTGGTAACTCAGAAAAAAAAAAAGTCAAAAATCCTAAGAAACTAAAAGACATATTTCCCATGAAACAAAAGAATATGTAAGGGTCCTTTTGTCTTGGGGCTTGCCAAGTTATATCATCGAGAATACTGTATAAAATATAACCTGAAGGAAAGCTTAAAGAATGCTAAGTAAAAGCAATTCAAGAGTCCCTGGAAAACTATGGAGCCCCTTGTGCTCTATTGATTGAAATTGGGGAATTGGGGGGAGGCAAGTTCTCACGCCTAGTGACAATGACTGATCTGAACACCATGCACTTCATTTACTGCACTTTCGAGTTATTTGTTGAACTCGCTATACTTTTGTCCTTGTTTGCTCAATGGTCATCGTCTACTCAGTTTGTATACATTTATTGAATGCCCACCATGCGTCAGGCACAAAATTATGCCCTAGGGATGTATCTCTAAGCAGGATACTTATAATTTACCTCCTCCGCTTCTGATTTGAAGATAAGACCCCTGGGCTTTTAGTTAAAGGAAATCACAACATATCATCTCTCAAGTAGAAAGTCCTAGGCCAAATACTTCACCATGATAATCATAGGATATAATCAAGTCTAAACCAGATATGGAACTCAAGGAAAAAGAGACAGAGAGCCACATCACTATTGGGACCTCTTCACATGCAGCTTCTTATGTCAGTGCAAACCCAGGATACTGCTAAGCTGTGCTTGGATAAAATAATAAGAATTGCTATTCAGCTGAGGTCTTCAAAGTCCTCAGAGATTTGGAAAAGCAGGGCTCTCTGTCCCTTCATGTGCCTGTTTCCAACCGAGCAGCTGTTTCGAGTTGTTTTACATCTTGGGCTTTCAAATAAAATGTTCTGTTAAAAAAAAAATAGAACAATGGAGGCTGAAAACTTGATTTACAAGAATAGACCTCACAGTGACCAGGAAGCCCTGCAATGGACTATGCATGGGAAACAATTCAAAACCCATGCAGAGACCATAGCTGGTCAGCCACTATCCTTGATGAACACAAGACATCTCAGCCAATACCTGTCCAATGGTGCTGACTGGTGTAGAAGATAATAACCTGATTTTGCTGGTGTTGCATTTCTTCCTCGTGTTCCAGAAATAATAACCATGAAGGGAATGAAGAAAGCAAACACTGTCGTTTCCAAAAGTCGGGCCACCTAACAAATAACAATGTCCCTGCTTATGCCCTGAATAGTCTCCTTTTTGAAGCAGCTTTATGACTTTCTAAAAGATCTGTCCAAGAAGACTGAACACATAGGATCATCAAAAATTGCATAAAGCAGAGCCAAAATGGGGTAGGGAGTGAAGTTGTGATCTGGGAGTTTGATGAAAATCTCCTTTCAACCATTCTGTCACATTTTTATTATCTTAAAAAGTTTTAGGCAGACATGTGCAGTATCTATTTCTCAAACTATTCTAGCCTCTGCAGGCTATTGATACACCTTGCCCTCATGGGTGACCAAACTCATGGGTGACCAAATTAAGGGATTTTGCTTTCTTAGGCTGCATATTATACCTAAAACTCTGAGGCTACTTCATTCTTGCTAATACAATTTCTTTAGAAAGCTATTTATCAAATGTCAGTAACTAGGTATGGTAATACATGCCTGTAATCCCAAAATCAATTGAAAGAGAAAGATGTTCATGTTTGAAGCCAACCTGGGATCTTGTCTCTGAAAAATAAAGATGAACAAATGACAAAAAGCAGCATATATTCCACTGTGACATACAGATTATTATAACAAATGATCTGTTTAAAGATTCTAGCAGATCTTAGGTGTACAGAGAAAAAATGAAAATGGAGATATTTTTAAGCTCTTAGTATCAAATGGGAAAATGACTTTCATTCTTGAACAAAGAAACAAGAGACAGACAAGGACAGAGTATGTGTTCATCTGTCCAGTGTCTTGGCTCTACCTACCCAAGTATTTCAGAATGTGGAAATAATCCTAGGGATGGGAGGACAGAGATACTGTCTTACTATATGTTTCTTCCTCTGGAAGAAAAATGTTAATTTGGTCCAGAAATTTTTATTTAGTAGATACATGAACTGATTGGAAGAGTTTTCCATTCATAAAATTTTATGAAAATAAATACGTAGCTTTATATTCATTAAAATGATAAGATGGTATTATAATGTGATGTTTATGAAATATTAATATTATATATAAGTTTTATAAAACATTAGTACTTTATATTAGAAACAATTAAATTTACATAATCTACACCGTATTCTTTGCATTATTTTGTCTTTTTAATTTCATGTGATCAAATGAAATATTGTCTAAAGTCTGTTTCTAGAGGCTTCCATTTATGGAGCATTTCACTGCTTTATAAGTATATGTTAAGGTCAACTGGACCACTGTAGCAAGCATTTATGAAGAAAAAATGTACATATTTTAATCCTATAAATCAAGAACAAAAGATATAAAAGAGATCACAATGAAAAAGGTTAAGCTCTGAAGTCCAGGGCCAAGTGAGGATTGACTCTTTGAGGTGTGAGTCCCAGTTCTTCTTTAATTACTATCTGATCACTTTATGTACAACAGAAGGGTGGTTCTGTGTATAAATTTCTGTTACAGGGGGCTGGCAATTGAGTGCCCTTGTAGTTCTTACAAAGGACCTGAGTTTGGTTCCTGGTACTCACATGGTATCTCACAGCCATGATAGCTCCAGTTCGGAGAGATCCAAGTCCTTCTTCTGACCTCCACAGGCACCAGGTACACATATGGTACACATACATACACGCCAGCAAAACACCCATATATACAAAATAATATAAAACAATTTAAGTACATTTTAAATTCCCATTAAAAAACTAAAACTTCATTGCTATTTAAAGAGGCTATGGCAACTTCCTACCAGGACTACAAGCTGCCACAAACACCACTGCACCTGCAAATGCCCGCTGGGCAGGAAAGATTGGGCAAGAGAGTATTGTTTTAAGAGAACAATAGATATTCTGGTAAAGTCACTAGAGACATGAACAGTACAGCAACTACTGGGAAGTCTGGTAAATCTGTATGTGCATCTGGAATTGATAGGTAGAAATGGCCTGGGACCTTTATTTGTCTTCTATAAATTCAAAAGTCATCTTGTTGAACACTTTATTTTTTTCTTAAGGATAATTGTACTTCAACATAGTATAGCTCTTTCTTGTACACACATGTAAATGATGGATGAATAGAGTGCAGGCCTATGGTTTCAATGTTCTCACCCTCCAGATTGAATTATCCCAAGACGCTGCTAATTACACAATAGTACTTTTAAATGAAAACTCACAGCAAGAAAACTCACAATAGGGGGTTCTAATGAGTGGTGTCCTAATAATGATGAGTTGAGTCTTTGCATTTGAAGAGATGTTCTGCTACTAAAATGAGAGGTAAGCAAACCTTGAACAGGAAGCAGCCATACTATTTATTAATTAAGAGATGAAGCAGTGCCAGGAAAAACAAAAACAAAAACAAACAAACAAAAAACCAAAAACAACTCCCTGTTTACTGTGATTCCTTCTCCACTGACGTTCTGGACATCTGCTATCTAAGCAAATTATCTTGGTTGCCATCCTACCATGATTTAAATATTATATTTACTTTATATGAGAATATTTTATTCCACATGAAAAGGAATCCAACTCAAGCCTTCTTCTTCTTCTTCTTCTTCTTCTTCTTCTTCTTCTTCTTCTTCTTCTTCTTCTTCTTCTTCTTCTCCTCCTCCTCCTCCTCCTCCTCCTCCTCCTCCTCCTCCTCCTCCTCCTCCTCCTCCTTCTCCTTCTCCTCTTCCTCCTCATCCTCTCCTCATCCTTCCTCTTTGTCTTCTCTTTCATGCTGAATAAACTCTAGTGATGCCAAGATATAGATAGTTCCATAGCTAAATGCTGGGGAATTAGTCTATGGTGGGACTTTCTGACTCTATGCAAGAGATGTTTTACCACAGATTACTAGGATTTTGCTGAAATCTGATTTCTAGATACTGGCCTGTGGGGAGCCGACAGAAGGCAGCTATCATCCTTGCAGCCATCTTGAGCCACATACCCTGACAAAAGACTTGATTACAATAGCTTACAACAGCTGAGCACACTCTGATAACATCTTGCTTTAGATACCCAGGATTTTCCCTTGGGTGTGTGAGATTAAAGGTGTGTGACTTAAAGGCGTGACTTAGAGGCATGGCTTAGAAGTGAGACATATAAAAGGCGAGAGGCAGACAGAAGAGTAGTACAACTTGGAGTAGGAATTAGGCACTTGGAGGAAGAACTTGGAATTAGACATTAGGCACTTAGCACTTGGAAGAAGGAACTTGGAACTTGGAGGCACTAGGGACTAGGAACTAAGGACTAGGAACTCAAGACTTGGGACTTGGAGAGAAGAAGAGAGACTGAAGAATAAATGGGATTGAATCACACTCTGTCTGGTCTCCATTCTTCCAGTCTGTCCTCACTCTGTCTCTTGCTGAACCCCAACCCGAGGACTGAAGCAGCTTGGAGCAGTATGGGCTCTAAAAATTTAGCCCCCAAGGCTTTTGGCAGTGTGGGCTCCAACATTGATAGAGCGGTCCCCAACATTTTTGGCCCCCAACTGTGGAGCAACTCGGGCCACAACATTCTTGTCGCCCAATGTGGGGGCAGCTCTCAACACTCGCCAATGGCTGTTGGTGCCTAAATATACTTTTACTCTTTTATCTACATAAATTAAATGGTAGAAACACTCAGAAAATAAATACATTAGCTCTAGGGCTCATCTTAGGACCCCCCAGGTGAAATAGATCATTATGTTTCCCAAGAAAATAATATAAAAGTAACTTTTCTTCCACATGAAATCTTAGCAAAATATCAAAGTGACCTTGGGTTACTGAATGACTGTTCACACTAACACCAGGAGAATTCCTAACCTTAACTTACTTGCCAGCACAAGTATGATTGGCTAATATAAAGCAAATCTTTGTGATCCTGGACTGTCTCAGGCATTGCAAGACAATTGCCTTCCTGATTTTCATCCATGCCATAACAATAATATCCAAAAAAAAAAAACCTACACAAATGCAAACTCCCAAGTAGAGGTGATATTGTCCCCAATTAAGAACTGGAGAGCTGGGGCTCACAATCTTGTCCAGTCAGCAAGCGGCTGCTCTGACCTGCAAAAAGCACCCCCGATCTTACATCATTTTGGTCCTAGCTCAAGAATGTTGGGAGCAGATAACATGAGACTTCAGATCAGAGTCACATTAAGCCTCTGCTGTGGGACAAAGCTCTGTTAGATCAAGGGAAGAGGATTAGCAAATCAGATAAGAATGTGTGGAAGTAAGAATAAATAAAGGTCAGTCTCTACATAGAGGTTTTGTCGTGGATGCAAAAGGAAGAAAAGAGCAAGCTCAATAGAAGACGGGTCTCCAGTGACTGGGAGGACTAAGTAGAAGGGAAACAACATATGGCTGGCTGCCAGCATCCCAAATGCTATTGGTTCATGATATGGTGAGTCTGTCTGAAACCCTACAATCCCTTCAGCCTTTCTAATCACTCTTTAATAGCATAGTAACTACCCACTGGTCACAGAAGACAAGCCAAATACCTACTTTCATGTCTGTTATAACTTATTCTTGAAACATGTCACTATGAAGACTGAAACGCTTGATGCCCCATTCAACACATTTTGAATTATATTTTTGAAAGAGGATGTTTGGGCAATGACACACAAATTGCATGCACAAAGCAAATTAATTATTTGCAGATATGTAGTGTAATTATATGGGTTTATGCTATCCATCTGTGAACCTTAGGCTCCCCTAGCACAAGCACTGCTTATAATAAAAAAGGGTTTAATAGCTTTAAGAAAAATGTATTATGCTTACATTTGCACGAGAGGACCATTTGTTATATGATGCTGTTCGTGGGTTCATGTGGATACAGGGAACATGCAAGGACCCCATGATCCTTTCCTGGTCATTCCAGGGGGAAAGTTTTTCAGCATACCTTAAAGGATGATGTGAAAGGAGCACTTGTAGAATCTCTCTATTTAATATCTTTCATCATTAGGAAATTTTGTTATTGTGTCTACACTTCCTACAACAATCTAAACTACCCAAACAAGTTTGGAGCTCCTTGGGGGCTGATTCTCCTCACTCTGCTGAAATGTGTCATAACTGAGGTGTGTTATTTAGAAATTTTAGCTGTTCTTGCAGACTAGACAAAAATCACTATACTTATCTTTTCCATTTAAGTATTATGATACTTAATAATTTATTGTAAATTCTATACAAATAATTCATATTCTTTTTTTTCCCCAGCACTGGAAGTGAAACCTAGGGATTTACATATGTTAGACAATCATATTGTATTGCTGAGAATATCTGTACTCGTCCCATACTCATGTGCATGTGCGTGTGCATGTGCTGTGTTATTTAGAGATGACTGTGCACATGTGTATACATGCATTTGAAGTTCAGAACTTACTGTCAGGAGTCTTGGTCACTCTCTTCCTTCATAAGTTTGAGATAAGATCCCTCCCTGAAACTGGAGCTCACTGATTGGCTAGACTTTCTAGCATGCAAGTCCCCAGTATTATGCCGACACTGTTTGGAAGCACCAACATTACAGGACATGTGGTACTGTGCTTGGCTTTTCACGTGGGTGCTGGGAATCCGAAGAGAGGTCATCCTGCTTGTGCATGCATTTTACTGACTGCGTGCTCATCAGTACCATATTCACGTTTAATCATAATCACAACACTCCTGTCAGTGCAGGATTTTATAGCTGAGAAATTCATCTCAGAGATCCTTTTATGTATTTTTATTTAATTGTGTTGGCATCACATCAGCTTTTAATAAGTGTCATATGACTGACCAGGTGCCCTCCATGTTGAAGTACTTCATTCTTATAGAGAATTGTGGGTAGTTGTGGCTGGAAACGCAGGGGGTTTCCTCACGGCCGGAAGTTAGGCACGGTGGCTGTGGCTACAGAGGCTCATTAAAGGCTTTCTCCACAGTTCCTCAACGCCGTGGCCCCAATGACAGGAAAAAGTCCTTGGATTTCCAAAATGGCTTTATTGGCATGATGGATGATGGTTGAATCTGGATGTGCAACTCAGGGCAGACCTGAGTTAAATAGGGAGAGAGAGGTGGGGCAGGGGCTGGGGAAGAATGCTTAATTGAGCTCCTCCCTCCGGCCTTCAGGCATCTCATTAGAATGTAAATCTCTCTAGGGCCTGAGGCCTGTAGTTATGCTCCCTTCCTGTGCTCTTTGGGCAGGGCTGCATTGCCCTGAAAGTGACAAACAGTGCAGATCAATGGAGTTCCATGCCACGTGTTAGAAGCCTGGATTCTGGGAGCACTGCAGAATTGATGCCTGTCCCTTACAGGCAATGGACACCTGTTGGGTCTCCGGGCTTTCCAGTCAGTGCTTCAACCCAAACCGAGATCCCTTTCACGGCCCTACAAAGAATAAGCCCAGGAGCTGACATGTCAAATGCACAGGAAGTAGATATAAGAAGAAGAGAGAATTGTGCCTTTTCCAGGGGCTCTAGGGGCTGTGTTGCAGAAGATATATGCTTTAACTTAGAGAATGAAAAAGATATTTTCAGCAAGGAAGAAGGAGTGACTTCGAGAGGAAATACGTAAAAACATATAGATTGATGGTAACAAAACTGGGCTGGAGATACTCCATGCATGTCAGCTTGCTGACAAAGGATAAAGGAAGAGACAGTAAGTGGCGTAGGCCAGGTCTCTATTTGTTTCAAAGATCATATTTAGCTTCATTTATGCTCATTACAAATATGAATGCTAATCAATAGTTTTCATAGACAGCTAATGGTAGCAAAACAAGACTAGGAACCTGGCTTGGCTGAGAGAAAAGCACACACTGTGTGCTCCTCATATCATACTATCATTACCAAGGTATACAGTGGTCAGATCATGAAGGTCTTGTTTGCATTGTTAAAAGACTTAAGTTACCTCCCACTAGCCAAAGAAGTTTGGAATCATTCTTAAATTTCTGTTTTTAGGAACCATCAGTGTTGCTCAGAGGATAAAGTCAACTTGCTGCCAAGCTTGATGACCTGAGTTTGATCTCCAATACCCACATTGTGGAAGGAGAAACCAACTACTGCAAAGTAGTCTTCTGACCTTCACATCAACATCATGGTATAACTTCACCTCTGCCCCACCCCCAACACATAAATAAAAATGTGTTTAAAATTAACCTTAGTTTTTGTAAAATAAAAAGATTGTAAAAATGGCTCTTGTGATAATGGGGCATCAGGAATTTTACAGTCGAGGTGATAATTTAAAAAAAATGTAATAGAGAAAGCTAAGGAAATAACCTAGATTCCATCTGAGAAAGGCCTCTCTAAAGTGGTGATGGGGATGCACCATAGAGCACAAAGACCAGGAGCTCTCCCAAGGCCTTCATCCAGAAGCACCCGAGCTGCTTTGATGTGGGAATGAAGCTCTCTGCAAGGAGTCTGGGATCTCTCTCAGATTACTGGCTCCAGTTTCTCAGATGCAATGGTACTTAATTCTGGTACTATAAATTTAAGTAGTAAATGCCAGAATAAACAATCAGTTTGGAGTAAGAGATAAAGAGTTTGGTTTGGGTACATGTAGAATTTCAAATAAAGATGTCTTGTACCCAAAGAATTCTCTGAGAGTACAGTTCAGAACAGCTGAGGGATGGCTGAAAAAAACCACCCTGCGGAACGATACAAAGTCAAGACAATGTGGGCCAAAGTGTGAAGCCCAAGGGTCACCAAGAGTATTTTCTTTTGGTTTTGGTTTGGTTCTTGTTTGTTTGCTTTAGCACATAGTTGTAGAAAAAAAGATTTGATCCAAGCGGAGAAAATGGACCAAGAGATAAGGTACAAGAAAACCAGAAAGAAAGGAATTATGAAAAGTAAAGTGAGGCAGGAGAGATGCTGTGATTTTAAGGCCAATCTGGGAAATGCAGTGAGCATCTGGCTAGCAAGGAATATGTAATAAGACCCTGCCTCAAAACAAGAAGCTGCCACCACCACCAAGAAAGAAAAGGTCTTTGATAATACAGTTGTTATGTTATAGCATCAGTGGTGGCATTGGCCAGAGAACTTCAAGGAGGAGACCTGGGTAGAAAATAACAGAGTGCTTTGAAGAATACATAAAAAGTGAAGAAGTACAAATCATAGCTCAATGTGTGTTGCAAGAACTTAGAACATAAATAGTCAAATACGTAGAGCCCTTAGGAGACATTCATCAATGCAATTCATGTTGACTTGCCAAAATTCCAACATTAGTCTCTCTTAGTAATAAAAATTGTAAAAAGTAGAACATTATCTAAATAAAGATATCAAAGTTGTCATATTTTTAAGTTTATTTTGGTTTCATGTAAAGTAAGAAAAATACGTAAATTTGTTTGCGTGAACTCAGTGTAAAGGTAAAAGATCTTAAGCATGTGGTAACATAGGACTATGGATTTTCTATTATTTAGTTTTTATTCTACAGAATGGAGCTAATAGTGCCTCCTCACATGAGAGGCTTAGAAAACAAAATAAAATATCCAATCTAAAAAAAAAATTAAGTGATATTTTAGAACCAACATGTATTATCTCCTCTTTTAATACATGGCTATCAATCTGTTGTTTTTACAGCATTTAGTTATTAATTGATTTATCAGAGAGGGTTTATTCCACAGAATTATGAAACTTGTATCTTCTCAAGATGTCTGCAAGCTGATTTTGTAGTGTCCTTTCTTTTTCATTCTTGTCCTTGTTGATGGAATTCATACTGTGTATTAACACAGATAATATTTTGGCCCATGCTATTTTTTCTTTTAGGAACATTCTAATATTTTCTGGGTCTTTATAATAACCAATATGCCTGGACAGATTTGATCTCTTTTTTTAACTGTGATAGAAAAATATATAGCAGACATTGAATAGGCAGAGCATAGTGTGCCGTTGTTAGGGAGGTTGTTTGTATATAAGATTTAACATGCACTTTCCTTTCTACAACCACTTTGTGCCAAAGCAAGCAAGCAGAACCAAATAAAAACAAATTAAGCCTGTGAGATAGGCATTTTTACTATCTCTCAGTTAAGTGTTCCTGATGCACAGGTTGTAGGGAAGATTAAAGTTCTGGAAATTTGAGATCACATAGATTGACGTTTCAGCTGGAAATAGGATCCACGGTGACAAGAAGATATTCCTTAGGTTACATTCCATTTATAAGATGTCATGGGGACTGGAAAGATGGTCCAGGGCTTAAAAGCCCTGTCCACATTTCCAGAGGACCAAGGTTTGATTTCCAGCACCCGTATAGCGGCTCACAGACCCTAACTCAAGTTTCATCAAATCTGATGATTTCTTCTGGCATCCTTGGGCATGAGGCACATAATTAGTGAAGCTATGTATCATGCACACAAAATGTCCATATACATAAAATTATATAAATAAATTAAAACTGTCCATGAAGCAAAATCCCCAACATAAAACACTTTCTAACTAGTTTACTAAAAAAAAAAAAAAAAAACTTAAAACTGTGAAGATGTCAACATGCTAAAAATTTAATTATTGAAAAAGACTCAAAATATAAAAGGTTTCAAAATATTAAGAATATAACAATCATTATTATATTGTGTATTTATATACTTACCTATAATTCGAGCTAAAATAGTTTCATACCATGCTATTAATTGTTGTATTATTTCCATTAAATTATTACCCCTATATTTAAAAGTATATAATGAGTAACCGTCTTATTGCAAAAATGAACTTTTTTATATTTTTATAAAAAATTATTTATATTAATGAATCTTTGATAAAATTAACAAGAATCTATTTAATATATAATAAGGTCCACAACATTACTAATTTGATATTCAAAAGTGCTATTTTTGCCTATAAAATATTTTTTGGTTGAATCAAGGCAACTATAGATACAAGGGTATATACATGACTGACTATGCACACATAAGAATTTTTACTTTTTTATTCTATTAAAGGGACATACCTCTATGTCATATTTGCTCTTGGGCATATAGCATCAAGCATAGCCACACAAGGAACATGAGTTTAACAACCATTTGTATGAATCAGTTAATGAACCTGTGTTGGATACTTAATGTGTAACCTAATTTACTTTGTACAAATTTACAAGACATTCTCTGCTCTCTTCTTAGAGGTTACAGTGCCCTGAGAGACAAAGGTTCTTGCACAAAGTTATTAGGACTCATTAGAGAGTGAATATCTTGAGATAAGAGTGTAGGATGATAAATATGTGGTTAGGTGTGAACAACTGCACTAACAACAGAGCCAGACAATGGTGTTACATTTCACCAACAGTAGTCCAGAGGACTTCGCAAACTCTTGTATCCAAAACAGTGGTGTCCATATTACACAGCTATTTGCAGGGCTAGGGCAATTCAAACCTTGAAGTTGAGATGACCAGACCTCTATGCATGCCCCAACATGCTTCTTTGCTAATGATACCCAAAGTCTTGATTGAGACAAACAGGTGTCCTTGGACTTACTAAGTTGCTGTGTGCACCATCTCTGAGGTTACAGTGTTTTCTGATATCTTTAATACTGACACAATAGCTAATTATACAAGTGAAATGAAAGACTATCCTATTGTCCTTGCAGGGTATTGAGAAGAATCTAGTGAGCCCTGAAGCTAGCTGCCCAGGGCTTTCTCTGACAAAAAGACTAGAGTTCTCAGAAGCAAATAATAAGAAAAGAAATTACTAAATTTTCATGGGTGGTTTTTTGTTACAATTTAAGAACACTTTTATTTGAGATTTGATGAGACCACCACAAGGGATTAAAGATAAAACGAGCACAAATTGAAGTATGGACAATATTATTTTTATATTCCAATGAAATTGTTTTATAACCAAAATGATTCTGCAAAAAGCAAAATGCCTGAGAGAAGAGTTTGTTTGTTTGTTTGTTTAATCTAAACCAGTTATTTTTCAATTATGTTCTATAGTGAAACTTCCAGAGTAGGACAAATGTTTGCTAGAAATAGAATTCCTAAACATATGATGACTATTTTAAAAACTGAAAAAAAAAATGTGTAATACAACACATAGCTCATGTTGACACACAGAGGTATCTGTGATCCTCATCCTGGAAACTAGGTCTGGTTGTTTTTCTGCAGATGATAGAAGTGGCTTCTATTGCCATGTCTGGGTATCTATAATTCTTTCCATGATAGTATTTGACTTTTATAACTCTGTGTCATACATTTTAAGTACTTTTGTCTTATGCAAGTCTATGCCTATCCTATAATATTGGGTGAGTAAAAGAAGATCCACTTGGTATTTCAGTATTACACAACTAAGATTCTTTAAATATACGGGACTTTGAGTCTTGACATAAAATATTAGACATTATTCATAAGTTCTGCTTTCTTTTATTTTTGTTTGTTTGTTTTCTGAGACAGGGTTTCTCTGTATAGCCTTGGCTGTCCTAGAACTCACTCTGTAGACCAGGCTGGCCCCGAACTCAGAAATCCGCCTGCCTCTGCCTCCCAAGTGCTGGGATTAAAATTGTGTGCCACCACTGCCCCCGGCAAGTTCTTTCAAATTTCCCCTTTCATTAGCATAGTCTTGTGTTTTTGTCTGTGATTTCATTAGTTCTATAAATATTTTGGTGGGCCACTGGGATAGACAGTTTCATGTAGCCAGACTGTCCTCAAACAGTATGGCACCGTCTCTGCCTCAGGACTGCTGAGATTTACAAGCATGCACCACAGAGTCTGGCTTATACATGCTGAGATCAAATCCAGGGGCTTATACAAGCTAGGCAAAAAAGTCTACCATCCACTGAATTGCATTTTCTGTCCCTGAGCTCAATAAATCTAAATTAATAAAAATAGAAGTAGAGGAGTAATTTGTCGTTAATGAAGTAAGATAAAATGTAGCTATAAATAAATCTTCACTGACAAAAAAAATGTATGCTACTAGAACACACCTTAGGTACTTGGTTTTGTTTTTTTTTTTTTTTTTGCTCTTAGAAAGAACTTGCCTATACTTAGCTCTGAAATACTATGATGGTCTTAAATATTTACCAGTGAGTAGCTTTATGCTAGAGCCATTTCTATTTGATATTTAATAACGTTAACATTATTACATATAACTCTAATAACATGGTTCTCAGTCAGATCTCAAAGGATAGATGCTAAACAGACAGACAGATGTGTGTGTGTGTGTGTGTGTAAAACCAGAAATATAATCCCCGCTATAAGCACTCAGGAAAATGTAGACCCCAGTAATTATAGCTTAGTTGACACATCAACAAGAGAACTAATGTTTTGATACTGGTGGTTTAAGGTAGTTTCACTATATGCTATCAAGTTGAGGGCTTGAACTATTTATGCAATGCCTTACTACATACTTGAAATATTTTGTTTATCTAGAGAGAGGAATCTTAACGGCATAGAAATCAGAGATAAAAGACATAAGTTGGCTTTTTCTATAGCTGTAGATACGTTCTAAATAGAAGGTGTAAAACTGGTGCATTTCTTGAAGTTCTATCATTAATTCCATTTGACACTGGCAGTGAGCATCATGTCCACTGCAGGGTGATGAAGTATAATGGCTCAGACGCAGGGAATAGTTGCATTGAAAGTTGCTTGAAATGTATGCAATTTTGAATATGATACTAGCTGGATTGTATTCCAAGTTGGAGGATTTCTAAAACACCTAACCATGCTGGGAATATATAATTACTGATACTGACTATGTGTTGTCTCTTTTTTTAGAGGCTTCTTATTTATTGTACAGTTGGAATTCCCCTGTTTATAGAGAAATGTTTGAAATCACTGTTATTTATTTCCTGGGCAGATTCCAAATCTGTCGACCTAAAGGTTTTCTCAAACAATAACAACAACAACAACAACAACAAAAACTTTGTCATTTGAATTTCAGGTAAAATCTCGTTGTGGAATTCAGTCATTCCAAGTGGACACATATTTTATCCGGACTGGAGGCTTCTATGGCAGTTACTTAGCAAAGTAAAGAGATGGATTGATTCCAACAGTATTTGAACTTATGCTGGGGACAAAAGTACCAAAGTACATGAATAAATCAATGACACCTTTCCATTCCTCATCATTCATTGCTGAGCTCAACTATACTTAGTACCAGTCACATGTAAATGTGTTTAAGATAAAGCACCCACCGAGGTTCTGCTCTCCTCAGCACCTTGCTGTGGACAAATGAAGGGTGAATTTTGCTGGCGTGGGTGGTGGGTGCCTGCGCGCAGACACACAAGGCATCCAGCAAAGACAAAGTCTTTGACTCTATTGCATTACCTCTGAGAAATAGAGGGAAATATTTCAAAGGTTTCAGACTCCAACTCAAAAGAAAAATATTATCATAATTCAGTGCTCCCATCAGAGACTCTAATGGATCTCCCAAGACAGTTCCTTAATATAGAAAGGATCCATAGTCTTTCTGAAACCCGAGAAAAAATGGTAAGAGAAAAAAAACTGAGAAGAAGCCAGAGGACAAAGTAGAGGAAAGGAAGTGGAAATAATCACGAAGACTGGTGGTATATTAGTACTGACATATTAGCTCAGGGATACTTAGCATGGAGACAGGGATGGGGAATTTTGTCATGTCGTTCTCCCTACCCTCTCTCTCTCTCTCTTTCTCTCCTTCTTCTCTTTCTCTGTCCCATAAAGCAATCTACTTATCATTGTGCCCAAACTTGATTAGATTTATAGTTTGTTTATCTGAGAGCTCAATGCTTTATTACATCCAGAAGCCAAAATACGTGCACCTCCACAACCCAGCTGAATAAAACAAACTCATTTTGATCTTTGTGTACAAAGCCATCAGCACTGGTTCAAAGTGTAGCGCAGCCAGTTCTGGGCAGCAGATGGGGAGTTCAACGCTTCTCCCGGGCCCTTGGTTTCAATTAGGCTGTCTGCCAAGCGGCCCATGTGCCTCCGTGTGCTGAAACATTTCTTTGAGACAGCTTTTTTAAATTAGGAAATAAAGACTTCCCATGTGATTTGCTATATATACAATTTATGACAATTGATTTTTATAGTTAAAATACGTACATTTTTTACATATTTCTCTTTCTACAAAATAGCAGCATTCTAACAGGAGAAGAATTAGCAAACTGTACTTATTCATCCTACTCTGAAAGTTACTCAAATATACATTAAAATGATACCGAGGGCCACTAGCCTTCCAAAATGAATCATTCTTTTGTCTTACAATGAAAAAAGGAGATTGGAATATAGGAAAATATTTTCTAACTTCTAGAAACTGTAAGGAGAGTAAAACTGAGTGTGACTTTAAAAGAAGCAGCCATGAACTTGAGCTTGGCCTCTTTCTCCAATGGGGAGAATGTCTCCCTTGCTTCCACTGGCCTGTGATCCTTCTATCTCTGCCGCTCTCAAATCCTTGCTTTGGTATTGGCAAGAGACATAAAAAATCCTAACGGTCAGTTCCTAATGTCTAGGTGTTTCCAAACAGTGGATATCTAAAGTTCATATTTACTACATGTTCATAGACATCTCATCAAAGACCACATTGCCTGGCAAAAATCTGTAACTATTAAAAAAGTAATGTCTGCTGCCTCAAACTATTCCTAATATCCTTCTATTGGTACTAAGACAAAGAACAGCCAAATACTGTGGGTCCTGGTTGAGTAACCCATCCCAGGGGATGCTTAAGACATGTATGAACCAAAAAAATGCATTACTGCTTATATCATTTTGCAAACAATAATGAGTTTTGTGAAAGTTCCCACCGAGTCCTATATACTCATCGAGAGAGTTCATGAGCATTTCAGCTATAAAGATGTGGGCCTTAAATTTGCCACCACTAAGCAGTTGTTACCACTGCTATGGCCAAACAGAAAACAACTGAGAACAAACACTATCAAAAAACTGGATGTCAACCAGCTTCTTGCTGTGTAAGTGGCCAGCATGATACAGGTGATCAGGTCTAGTGTCATGTAGGGCCATACACACAGGATACACACATGCACGTTAATATAGTTAAGAAGGCATCTAGTTCAAATAGACAGTAATAAGACCGTGCTAGTGCATGGTCTTAGTACCACACTGTGAGAGTAAATATGAAAAATGCACACAAAAAATAGAACATATGGGAAGTGAAGAAGCAGTTAAGACTTCTGACTGCTCTTCCAGAGAGCTAGACTATGATTCCCAGCACCCAAATTATGGTTTGCCAAAGGTTGTAACTCTTAAACACAAGATCCAGAGCTCTCTTCTGACCTCTGAGACACATGATCCATAGAAATACATGTAGGTAAGACACCCATACACATAAAATAAAAGTACATAAATCCATAAATCATGCATGTGTATGTCTCACTGTCTCTGTATCTCTTTATCTCTATGTCTCTCTCTCTCTCTCTCTCTCTCTCTCTCTCTCTCTCTCTCTCTCTCTGTGTGTGTGTGTGTGTGTGTGTGTGTGTGTGTGTGTGTGTTTGTGTTAACCAGTTTAAGGTATAATCATTTCAATGTCTGCTTGGAACAAATTCTTAGGTAATTTTCTATGGCTCTGTCACCCATGTTTTTAGTGAATTATTCTATGAAGTCAGTATATTTGGAAGCAGCAAACCATCCTTAAATACTGGAGAATGAATTTCTTAAAGACGCCTTAATTAGCTGAGGGAGCTCATGCAAACATCAGATGAGCCCTTTGTGCTGTCAAGAACTCAACTTTTTATTTTGTGGAAACACATCTGCATAAACATTAGTATTTATGACACTGGAAGACCTACTTGTAGACTAAAGGATCATACATCTTTACTGGGACTCTATAAGCATGGAGGAATTACTCACAGACACATTCTTTTTTCCGCAGACTTTAAAATCCAGTTGCCAGCAATTTCTATTTCAAACAAATGCTTAGTCTCCAGAAATCTAACCAATCACTCTTACTCACACAAGTCTTACCTCCAAGTTCTGGCTCAAAATGATTAACACTAATGCTGATGGTACATTCCAAAACGTCTCACTGAATGATAGCAAAGTAAATTTACCTTCTCCCTTGGCTCTTTCACTTTTCTGATTGTAATGTCTCCATGCTACTAGAAGAGAATCCATCATCAATACAAAGTTTGTAAGACCCTTCTGGCTCCCAGGAAGCTGAAGATGGGATAAGATCTGGGCATATTTACATGAAGAAGAATAAGAAAATATGTCATTAAATACTACCACAACAGTGTTTTCATTGCAATGACAGAGCTGTTGAATTTGAGCCTCCTATTAAAATCATTAATCTTTTAAATATATGTATAGTAATAGTTATAAATCTTTGGATGCCAGAAAAATTGCTGAAATTAGGTGTTGTACTCTGGGCATCTTCTATCACCCTAAGTTAAGTGACTAGGATAAACATGATAGTGAAAAGCACAAGTACTGTGAGCCTTGAAAATATTTCCCTAGAACTGAAAGGTTGTACTATTGAGAAATGGATTCTGTGTTCTCAGTAATTTTCCAAAGCAGTCAAAACCAAATGAAGGCCAAAATTGCAACCACAAGTTCATGTAGCAACTTAGTAGTGTCTACTGTCTTTTGGATTCTGAGTACCTATAGAGTCTAGCATAGCTGTTGAGTTAGGCTTACCCACCTGTAGACCCAAACCAAACCACAGTTAAAATCAGTATTTTGTTTTTCCATGAGTCTGGTTGCCAGTGCGAGGGTCACAACTCTGTCTCCAGAGAATTGAGATTTATCACTATGAGAATTCAAAATTATTTCATAATCATCATTATCTTGATTATTTTCAAAATTATTTATACAACTCCCAAACTTCTTGAAATTTACACACATTTTACAGTCTTTTATTTTTAAGGTATGCTATAACCATAAAATTCTACTTTATTTTCACTAATGGGATTATATATTCTTTTAATTTTATTGGGTTGTTTATTTATCTATTTATTTATATCGATATTTTGCCTACATTTATCTATGGAAGTCATAAGAGGGCATCAGATTCCTGAAACTGGAGTTACATATGATTGTGATTTACCTGTGGGTGCTAGGACTTGAACCCAGGCCCTCTCTAAAAGCAATGGGAGCTTTTAGCCCCTAATCCAATTTTCCAAATTTAAGATCACTTCTTAAAATTACAGTGATGCATAGTTCAGATAAGTTTAGATACAGTTCAGATTAAGTGTCCCTTACTGTAATTAGTTAAAATCAGATATGCCTCAAGTTGCACAGCAAAGAGGTTTAATTTGGGAATATTTGTGTCTGCATAATGATATAGCTTATGATGGGATGAGAGGCTAAATGCAAAACTCATAAAGCCTTCATATATGTCTTACACATATTGACTGGAGACCATTTAACATAATATTTTTACCGTGCTTGTATTTAAGTACACCATCTCCTGAAGTTAGTTAAGGATTCACTGCCTACCACTAACATGTTGGTGCTGTAAATGTTTCTAACTTGAGATTCCTAATCTTTTAGCTCTTGATTTCACATTTTAGGTTAAAGATTTTCTATCTGCAGGGTTCAGGGTAACTACTGCTTCTGTTTAAGCATCTGCTTATTCTTTATGACAGCCTGAGAGAAGTATTCGTCCCTGCTTTTCTCTCAGGAGAGAGAGCTGAGGCACACAAGTTTCAGAGCTTGCTGGAGGTAAAAGGAGTAAGAAATACAAGCTGGAAAAACAAACCTAGAAATCGTCCGCGGTCCATGCTCTTCTGCCAATGTTCTCCACTTCTGTTATTATGTTCTAACATTTATGGTCAGTAATCACAAGGTA
Organism: Arvicanthis niloticus; assembly: GCF_011762505.2. Lineage (NCBI taxonomy): Eukaryota > Metazoa > Chordata > Mammalia > Rodentia > Muridae > Arvicanthis > Arvicanthis niloticus. The sequence goes on from NC_133438.1 coordinate 14,711,487, forward strand.
ATGTCTGTGTGAGTTTTTTGGCCAATGTTCTATTAGCATTCAACATTGTTGAGGAGACAAAACAACTTTTAGCAAGTATTTCTCCACAGAGAATTTTTTTCATAACATTTTTTTGATTATTAGGGAACTTCACATCGTGAACCCTGATCACACTCATTCTCCAGTCCTCCCAGGTCCACCCCAACCTGTGTTTACCCTCCCCCCTTTAAAAAAAAACAAAAAGAACCAAAGACTTCAATTTATGCTACTCATAACTGGAGCATGGTCAAACTAGTAGCAACCCTCTTAAAGAAAACTGAGTTCTTCCCACTTCCAGCCCCGCCAGGGGCCATCATGGTGGAGAGCATCCTCATAGCAATATCTTTAATGACTTTTTGTTTAGGCTATTACTTTGGGGTGGGGGAGATGACTTATAGGCCTTCTACATCTCTTTCTAACTCCACAGAGAAATTTTTAGAGTTCTTTACTTTATCTGATATTTTCTTCTCTTCATTCAAAATGTTTCTTGTGTCAAATCTTTTCATAAACTCATTGATCTTAAAAGTAGTATATTTCAGAAAAGACTTTGAACCCTACCATGTCACTAAACAAATATAAATTAAAATTCTAAATTTACTTGAAAGATACAAGACCATTGTTATACATGATTAATTTAGATTTTTATTGATTATACTGCTCAGTCCTTTCTTGGGAATAGCTGAATGGTGGGAATGTTTATAACTCTACAAAATTCTCGAAACTTCAGTGATTTGTAGCCTCGCCAGTGTGGCATGGATTCAATTTTTGGTTCTTCTGCTTCAAAGCTGGTGGACAAACATCTGTTTTCATACCCTTTGTTACAAACAGGCCCGAGGTGTTAAACAACATTTTTATATGACTTCAGTGTACTATCATATAGACATACTCCGTTACAATACGTCTAATTTGTGCTCTTGCCCATCCTTGAGCAGGCAGAGAAGACCTTGTGACCTAGGTGGAGTCATCCACCATGATTGCACGTGCAAATTCCTACATGAATTTAGAAGAATAGACCTCACGCTGACCTTGACTTGCTACATAATCTGCCACATAATCCCATAATCCAGCTGAAACAAAGGATGGTTTAGGTGGGGCTTTCCCTGTTTATACAAGAGCTGAATATTAAACTTTGAGCCTTGATCAGAGAACTTTTTCTTGGCTTCATGTTTCTTTCACCTGTCTCTTTTTCATTTCCAGCCCTCCTTTCAGATGAACCCAGTTTGTCCGTGGCCGCTGGATGGCTACACTGATTCCAGATGAGCCCAGCATGTTGAAAATGCATTGAATATACACTCATCATAGTTTAGCAAATCAGTACAGTGAATAGTCCCCATTGATACCTTCATAAGAGACATGTGTTTGATATATAAAATATGTAAGTGAGCTTGTAATAAATTTCTCTTTATTATTTCTGTTTGTCTATCTCTTGACACAGGGTCTCACGATACAGTCTAGCTCAGTATAAACTGGGCTGTATATGAACTTGAAGCTTTCCTTTTATATCTGCCTCTGAGTTCTAGGATTATAAGCAGGAGCCACCATTCACAGTTTTCAATTGTGAGATTGAAATTCCTTTCTAGGAATGTATAAGTTAATTATTGCTTGGGACCTGAAGTTGTCTACACATGCTACATATGATATATAAGAACAACATAGTAATTATTACTACTAAGAGCAGCAGCTTTGTTAAGATGTTATCATGAATATTTGTTAATGTAACTCAGCGTGATGTGGTAGATACAGAGAAAATACGTGTAACTCAATACCTGCTTTAAAAAATTATACCTATTCAGGGATAGGCTTCTAATTAAGCCATTAGAAGGTAAATTCAGGAATCCTAAAAATGACAATCGGTAAGCAGCATGGTAGTGAATTTCCCATGAGAAGGCCTGATGGTAGTATACAAATGTTTTCACTTGTCAAACAATCAGATCAAAATTTTGCTATAGGTAAAGTGAGTCACATCTTTAAATGAAAAAAAGTAAAAACAGATAATGCCTAGAGACACCTTGCCATGAGTAAGAGAATGTGCCTCATGAAAATCTGAGTTTGTATCTCTGGCATACACATTTAGATTCAGGCATGGCCTCTAATGCTTATCCTATCAGGGAGCAGAAGGAAGCAAGCTCTGTGAGGTTGCTGGACATCTAGCCTAACTAAAGAGTATCAGTGTTAGAAAGGAAATGTGTCTCGGGGAAATAAGACAGAGAGTGGTAGAGCTATATACTGAATGTCCCCCTCTGGTTTCCACATGCACACACATGGGGAAGTTCACCTGCACACACAGATGCAACACAAATGCACACCGATGCTTCAACTGTAAACAACACCACCACACACATGAGGAAAAAAAAAAAAAAAAAAAACGTAGGAAAGAATTTCTCAACTGTGCAGAAAAGAGAAAAATCTCAGAAGAGAAAAGCAGTCCACGACTCTCTGTAAACCTTACCAGTCTGGGCCATGATGGATTATATTAGAATGTGGGAAAAGAAATACCAAGCAGCGTTGTATACCATTCTTCTTTTAACTGCCCTTTGCCATTTCTTTAATGTTTGTCTTATATTAATAGTGATTGATATGGAATAATCGAGAGACTTGTGCTATAAATCCAATGAGAAAACTGCAAAGAATTTAAAGATTTTTGCCTCATATATAATTCTGCCAGATAACTGGAGAGGAGCCAAAGAAATAGGATGAAACTTAAGGAATTCTGCAGTTTAAATGTTATGCATTGTGACTTGATGTAGAATTCCTGCTGAAAGAAATGTAAAAATGTACATACACACACACACACACACACACACACACACACACACACAGAGAGAGAGAGAGAGAGAGAGAGAGAGAGAGAGAGAGAGAGGAGAGAGACCCAGCTTCTCTTTCAACAAGTGTGAGTTACTAGTGTCACAGAGAAGCAACATAAATTATCATAATCACCATCACTATCAGGATTCACATGCACGTTCACACATTTTTATTTGCATCAGGTTAGATGTGTTAAGAGCAAATTAAATGGCCCATGTTGCACATGGTTCTATCTTATGCCTTAAAACTGGAGATATGAGCAGAACCGAACCAGAAGAGCAGAAGAGCAGAAGAGCAGAAGAGCAGAAGAGCGTGTCATTCAGAGAAAGACAGAGATCAATAGATGAAAACTAAATAAACTAACCCCTTTCTATTGTTTATAGGACGAAGGTTGAGAAAGGGGGAGTGCCATGTCCATGGTAGGCTCTACACTGGCATTTATACACCAGCTGTTCTCAAATGGATGGTTTGTGGGAAATACTGTCCACATATTGTTAGAGAATAATCAGAGAAAAATTTTTAAAAACCAGAAAGCTAGACCATTGTGGGTCCTGAAAACTTAAAAAAAAAAAAAAAAAAGATTTCTTTCTGCTAGACAGGCTCTAAAATGGAGATTTCATGTACTATGGTCCCTGTTTCATCATTGTGGGACAACTCTGGCTTCTTTTAAAAGAAAAAAAAAATAATATGCTGAAATCAATTAATAAAGAATAATCCTAATTGCACATAGGAAATATAGCCAGTTCAATGTTTTAAACCACAGTGGCAATTTCCTAAACTTGTAAACTTATAAATATTGTAATAGGATTGTCTTCTGTAGATTTGTAATGATCTTTGTTTGAAACCCATAATACCTTATCAAAACAAAAGCACACATTCAGAAAAGACCATATTTAATAATTAAACACAAGTATAAACCATCATGAAATTAGCTTTTCGTGCACTTATATTTGTCACTAGGAAAAAGAAAGGGGAGTTTGGAAAACAGTTTTAAATGTAATCTCTGTAATTTAATTACTTTTAAGTAACAGAAAAAGCCTATCTCATTCAATATGGTTCTTAAGTATTCTATGTTGTAAAGAATAGTTGTGGCAATTGCACTATTATAATTTTTAGGAACACCCTTGGTGTTATTCTGTGTTGTTTATTTTTTAATTTGTTCTTCGCTGCGTGCTTTGCAATAGAACATGTGTTTGTAATTGCATTTAGCAAAATTCATGATCTTAACATTGTACACCAAAGTCAATGTGCCTTGCTGGCACAAGACAGCCAGTATCCAAACACTTTTCTAATGTTTGGGGTTTCTGTCTCAATTGACAAAATTTAAAAATATGTATTAGCCAAGAAAAACCACTATCTCAAAGCCACATTGAAAATTACTCCAACCTGTCAGAGCCAATTGAAATTCTCTTCCCAGCCTAATTCCCAACTTCATTTTGTATGTGAAATAGGAAAAGTTGGATTTGATTATAACCACATGCAGAAGGAATCAGTGAATCACATACATACCTTATATTTCCAATAGTGTGGTTTCTTATAAAGGATTTTTTTTTTATCTATTTCTGTTTCTGTGATGGACATCATCTCACCTGTTCTGAGTAACCACTTATTTGTGTTATCTGTGTGTGGAGTCATTAGTTTTTTGTGTGCTGCATCCCGAAAGCCTGCAGCTGGACTGTATCGATTTTACTTTGGAGAGGGAATAAATAAAGAAAAACATCTAATATCCAAGGCTAAGGAAAATTCAGTAATTTGGGATGCTTCTGAGTACCGGCCTATTTGTTGTATTTCCACTTGAAGGATGGTTTAAGTGTGGTATTCAGTGGCTGATAATCAGTTTCCTAACTAAGGGACAAGATGGAGGCTTCCAAGTTGACCACTGAAATAAGTTCATTTGTGTAGGGGGGAAATCAGCTTGATTTTACATCAGAATAAGCCACGATTCTGAAGTAGATGCCTGCAGCTAAGGTTATCCTCAAAGTGAGCACAAGACAGAATGAAAGCTAGCCTGTTACCACCTGATGCTGGGCAACCTGAACTGCTTGAAAGAATGCATACAGCCCTGGCAGAATTCAGATAAATAAATAATAAGTAAGTAATGACACCAACTTGGGAACATCAGGGTTTATCACTTGGACTAAACAAGGTGATTTCCAGCTATAAAATAACATCAGATTTCACTGTGCTTAAAATTTAGGAGACTTATAATGGAGAAAGAAAAAGGTGCCCAAAGAAATGTGAAATAAATATAAACTTTGTAGCACATCTCATCTCACTATTAGTTATTGATTAGGTGTTCTAGAATTTTCTGAGGCTTTGATAAACATTTTATATTACAGATTAGCCACATGATTGGTGTACATGAATCGAATGGAATCTATTGAATATAACTTTGAAATAAGAAAATGATTTGAGATTCCAGTTTGAAGTGAGGTAATTTTGGGTTCTTATCTGAGAATCTTAGGTTTTTCAACGTTTACAGAAACCTACCTGTGTGTGTTCACATGTCCTCTCTCCCTTGTGTTGGCAATCGTGGAAGCACTTGTTCTGAGATGCCACGTGATCATTACTCTGAAGCTCTGTTCTCCCACATGGAAGACAGCTGCCCTGGACAGATGCCTGTACCATCAACAGATCATGAGAGAGCAAATAAATAAGCTGTCGTGTATTAAGCCACTGAGGTTTTGAATGTGTGTCCTGCCAAATCGGAATGTAACCTGTCTTGACTGATATAGGAGCCACTAAAAGACTGTTGATAGATTTCGCCCTTTAATACTGTTTTCTGTGAGTAGGTATGTATAGAAATTTGAATCACGATATATATGTCATTCATTAAACTTTTTTTTATCACGTAATGTTTTGTGAACAATTTCTCACTCAAGAATTTCCTTTTCTAAAACATTATTTTTAATAGCTACACAAATTAAATTTATGATCTCTGTATTTTATCAAACCCTTAGAGATTCTGAATAATTTTGCTACATGGTTCTTTACTGGCTAGACTTGTTCAGGTCTGAGTATTTCTGATTATCTTCCAAAGATCATCCCTCCAAAATAATTCACTTGTATTTTAAAGATTGTCGAGTGCCTTGCCAAACTACCACTGGGAAAATCTGCCTCATTTTTCTGGTACTATAAAATTTACCACCAGTCATCAGCCCTTACTATCCCCGAGGTTTATAATTTCTGAAAACTAAAATTTTGATGTATAAAAACTGTCATATATTACTTACCTTTCTGGCTGAGTTACTAGTTATAACTAGTTTTATTAAATGGATATTAAACCCAAGTCTTTTCCTGTAAACTGCTGGATCTGAGTTTGTTTTTATCATTACCTTGAAAATCATAGTCTGCAGCATTTACATACCATTTGATCAAAGGTCTCCAGATTCAGTTTCATGAATGTGTTCAACTTCATTGCTTGAGATTGGAGTTTGCTGATAATGTCTTTTACTGCTTGCCACAGATATTATCCAATTATATCATTCTGAATTTTAAGAACTATTGCCATGAAGGTATCAGAAGAAGGTTCCTAAGTCCTGGATCACAGTTCAGTGGTGTTTGCCTGATCAATACTTTTCTGCTTATGGCAGAGATGATAACAGCAGTCCTGAGAGCGCCCTGGGTGACTAAGCACTAGCCTTTCTCGGCCATTTTGTAAGAGCCAAGATCCTTTAGTTTCTATACTTGAGCTGGTGACAGATAGACATAACATTTAAGAATTGTCTTCTTCTAGTGGTTTGTAAAATTTTATAGAACTGCTTACAATAATGTGATTGGTTATATTGGTTAAACTATCCGCAGTCTTTTATTTTTCGTTTGCCTACTTTAAAAAGATAAATTAAGTTGTGTTAAACTCTTCCTATATAACTGCATTTTCTTTCATTTCTCTACTTGATTCATCATGGCATTTCTTTCATCAGTTTTGATGTTCTGTTTGGTTTATGACATTCCATTTGGTAAGACTCCATTGTTTCTGGAATCCGTTGCCTGTGGGGAGAAACACCAGTCATTTGACCAGTCCAGTACTTGAATTCTTTCTTGTCTGATAGTAGCATTAAAGCTTGAAGTTTCATTTTTTTTGCATTTATCTAAATTAAATTAGTTTATTTTTATTTTAACCTGCTTTTAATTTATTTTAATTTTACCTTAATTTGCTTTGGCTTTAAAAATATAGAATTAATTCACAAAAACAAATTAATTTGTGAGGCTAGAGACATGGCTTCATGGTTAACAGCATCTTCTGCTCTTATAGAGTACCTAATTTTGGTTTCCAGAGCCCACATTGCTGCATTGCACAACTGATAATAATTCAATTTCCTGGAGATCTTCTGACATCTATGGGCACTGGGCATATACGTGGTCATACATACTTAAATAAATCTTAAGAACTGGCCCTTACCTGTGATTAGATAATATTATATTTGAATAGCTAAAAGAAAAATTTGCTAAAAAAAGGAGGAGAGTCTACAGTAAACCTTTGAGTACACGGCAAACATTTAGAGTTCATTTCTTCATTAGTACAATTATTGCACCATGGAGACAACAGTGTGAGCGCAGATTTGTTTCAGTAAATTTATCACAGGTAATATTATCAACATGTAACTTTTTCATTATGCTATGCCCTGAAAATCTTACTCTCCTATTACACACAACTTCACTATGTATGCTATATATTGTTCTCAAGATTAATGCTATAAAGTGAGCCAAAGCAACCGCCATTCATGGTGATGTAGGTATCCACACAGAGAACAGCATTTATAACAATGCTGTTTCATAGTATTGACTTCATGAGACTATTGTTTTAGCAACAACTAAAGACATACCCTTCATTTAGAGAGCACTAGCTTGTGTGGATTTGATGCACATCACTCAAATGAATTGAAACTCAAAACATCTGTAAAGCTAGGAGTGCACGCAAAAAGGTAATGGCAAATACAGAGCACTGCGGTCCTCTGCCTTTAGAAAGCAAATGGCATTTTTATTCTGTGTATTTTTGATGCAAGACCTCATTCTGGGTCTGAATCTGTAACCCAGGCTGGCCCTAAACACATCCATAGTGAATTTCCTACCTCAAGCTCTCAAGTGCTGACATTAAAGGTCTGAGCCAACAAAGCCTGCATAGGTTATCCATGGCATCATAAGATCATAAGACATCCTCAGAATGAATTTCGGAAACCAGCGTGATTAAAAAACATGATGAGAAATAGGAAATAGCCAGGCATGATATGCATGCCCTTAATCACAATACCGAGGGAACTGGGCTGGTCTACAGAGATCAGGAAAGTCAGGGCTATCTAGAAAGACACTGAGAACCTATTCTACAAAACAAAATCAAAGAAAGAAAGAAAGAAAGAAAGAAAGAAAGAAAGAAAGAAAGAAAGAAAGAAAGAGAAAGAAAGAAAGAAAGAGAAAAAAGAAAAAAGAGAGAGGGAAGAAGGAAGAAAGGAAAAAAGAAGGAAAGAAGAAGGAAGGAAGGGAGGAAGGAAGGAAAGGAGGAAGGAAGGAAGGAAGGAAGAAGAAATGTGTAGTTACATTGGGTAAGTCTTTAATTGATAACAAATAGTTTAATAAAAGTAACTATTTCAAAGAAGTGTTGCATTTTCTTTGGGAATTCTTGAAAAAATAGTATTTTAAAGAATATTTTATGACAATTCTCTCAACTGAAAGTACCCACAGGTTTCAGTGAACAGTGACAGATTCAATCCACTCAACACACGGCCATAAGCCATGGTGGACCTGCTAATGTCCATGTGTTCCCGTTAAAACTATTCACTTTCCAGAGCCCTTCAACATCAATCACACGAAGTCTTCTTCTAATTTTATACCATTTATGATGGAAAAGAAATTAAATATATATATATATATATATATATATATATATATATATATATATATATATATAGTGTTTAAAGTCTGCCTTGTCTGTGTCTGTCATAGGAAAGCATGGAAGACAAGATCTCTACACAAAAGAACAGGGATTCAGTATTTTACAAATGTATTTTCTTTTTGTTTTTATTGGATTTTTCCATTTTTTATTTGATATTTTATTTATTTACATTTCAGATGTTATCCTCTTTCCCCATCCCTGTCCCTATTAATCCCCTATCCTATCCCTCCTCCTCCTTTTTTGCTTTATACCATTTTAATTACATGCAAGTATTAAGGTCAGTTCTAGGTTGAGGAACTAGCAATACAATAGATGCAAATAGTCAAGGAATAAGCAAGAGAATACACATGAATAGTCAAAGAACAAGCAGGACAATAAACACAGTCTTGTGGTTACTCCTGTGATAACTGTTTCTAAAGACTTATCAGGATGACCAAAATATCTGAGCCTACTTCCCTGTGCTAGCCCAAAGTCATTTTCAAGCCTGAAGCCTACTTCTTTGTTCTAGCCTAGGATTTAGATTTCTGCCTGAAGTTACTTCTTTGTTCCAGCCTAATGTCAGATTCCTGCCTGCAGTCCATTTCCTTGTCCTTGGCCAATGTCAGATTCCTGCCAGGCAGCCCCCAAAAGCTTTCCACATCTCCCCATTTTTATTGCATTTAAAATGTTGTTCCCTTTCCTGATTTCTCCTCCAGAAATCCTCTATCCCATCTTCTTCACCCTGCTACTATGAGAGTGTACACCCACCCACCCACCCACTCCTGCCTCCTGGTCCTGGCATTCCCCTACACTGGGGCATGGAGCCTTCACAGGACCAAGGACCTCTCCTCCCATTGATGTTTAACAAGGCCACCCTCTGCTACACATGCTGCTGGAGCCATTGATCCCTCCATGTGTACTCCTTGGTTGGTGGTTTAATCCCGGGGGAGCTCTGGTGGGTCTAGTTAGTTGATATTGTTGTTCTTCCTATGGGGTTGCAAACCCCTTCAGCTCCTTCAATTCTTTCTCTAACTCCTCCATTGGCATCCACAATAGTGTCTGGTTTTGTGTCTGTATTTGGGATGGAGCCACAGGTGGGGCAGTCTCTGGATGGCCTTTCCTTCAGTCTCTGCTCCACATTTTGTCTCCATATTCCCTCCTTTGAGTATTTTGTTCCCCCTTCTAAGAAGTACTGAAGCACGCACACTTTGGTCTTTCTTCTTCTTGAGCTTCATATGGTCTGTGAATTGTATCTTGGGTATTCTGAGCTTTTGGGCTAATATCTACTTATCAGTGAGTGCATGCCATGCGTGTTCCTTTGTGACTGGGTTACCTCACTCAGGATGATATTTCCTAGTTCCATCCATTTGCCTAAGAATTTCATAAAGTCGTTGTTTTTAATAGCTGAGTAATACTCCATTGTGTAAATGTACCATATTTTCTGTATCCATCTTTTTGTTGAAGGACATCTGGGTTCTTTCCAGCTTCTGGCTATTATAAATAAGGCTGCTATGAACATAGTGGAGCATATTTCCTTGTTATATGTTGGAGCATCTTTTGGATATATGCCCAGGAGTGATACAGCTGGGTCCTCAGTTAATCCTATGTCCAGTTTTCTGACAAACTGCCAGACTGATTTCCAGAGGGGTTGTACCAGCTTGCAATCCACCAACAATGAAGGAAGGAATGTTCCTCTTTCTTGACATCCTCACTAGCATCTGCTGTCACCTGAGATTTGATCTTAGATTCTGATTGGTGTGAAGTGGCATCTCAGGGTTGTTTTGATTTGCATTTCTCTGATGACTAAAGATACTGAACATTTCTTTAGGTGCTTCTCAGCCATTCTGTATTCCTCAGTTGAGAATTCTTTGTTTATCTCTGTACCCCATTTTTAATAGGAATTTTTGGACAGTTCTTGGAGTGAAAGTGGTGATCTCACCTCTGGGCTTAGGAGTGAGAACACTCTTAGGAGACCAGCTCTCTCCTGGCAGGATTTGGGTGCAGGGGGCTGTGGGTCAGACTTAGTTCTGGGTCCACAAATGTATTTTCAATGATATGAGTCAACTCAGTGAAAAGAAACTAAGCCATCCATTAGTTAAAAATAAAATTCATCTGCATTGTAACATGACTTAATTTTTTCATTACGTTTTGAATAATTGGAGTTTTAAATGTTGAAGCAAACTGTAATGTTAATAATTATGGGTGTACTTCATAGGAATAAATTACTCAGCCATAGAGTACCTAATGGTTATGGCTCACCATCAATATAGCTATGCATATCCATCTATGCATGGCTGGATTTGGATTAAAATTCAGACCACTTCACTAGTCTTGGCTTCTCATCCAAAAAGTCCTAGTAATGGTTAAAATGCCCTGTAACATTGCAGCAATAATATCCTGAAACTGTAATAATAATAACTAATAATATTCCACCATAATAATCAATGCATGAAATAGGTTAAACAACTCCATCTTCACAACTAAATAGTTTTAAATGACTACTCCCTAAAACTAGTTTGTCTACTCTGTCCTGACATCTTCTTAAATTGATTTTATAATTATGTGTGTCTGGTCGTGGCATATGGGTGGTATAGAGCGCTGAAGTAAATTTTCTATTGTGGTTTTCAGGCACTGAATTCCGATCATCAGGACTATAGAGTAAGTGCCTTTTCCTGATGCTCCATAGATATGATATGGGCTCCTGATTGTTTATCTAAAGTGGAACACAAATGGCTATTACCCTACTTTCTACAACATACATTGTATTTGAATGTAAACTTAAAAGATAATTATCATCCTTGCCTATTAAATTACAGTATAATCCCCCCTTTAATAATATGATCTTCTTATTAACAAGTATATTTGAATAACTATAAACTTAATAACCAACAGTTATTATGTTCTAGATATGTGGAAGTGCAGAAGTATGTTCTACAGTATAATTAGTTTTATCTATTTCTATATATTCTCTTTTCTAGAAAATTCTTGCCAAAGTATTTATTTTAGACAGCATCTCATTGTGTAACCCTGCCTGGCCTGGATCTCCCTAAGAAGCCTAGACTGGCCTTCAACCACAGAGATCTACCTCCTTCTGCCTCCAGAGTGCTGGAATTGAATATATGTGCCATCTTGCCTGGAATTCCAAGGTATTTTTGAAAGTTTAACTAAATTCATATTGTAAGAGAGTATATAATTAGTATATGAACTAACTTATATTATTACTGAAATGGGAAAATCATACAGCAAAGACTGAACATACATAGGAACTTCCTGTAGAAAAAAGTTCAAACAGAATATGACTGTGTCTATATACATATGTGTGCAGTGATGTATACACCATGGGAAGTTTATGGCCTAATGTTGAAGATTCTGCTGTGGAATATAAATGGCAAATCACAGAGTTATGCATAGTTATAATTTGTAAGTCACAAATTATAGGAGCTAAACCAAAGACCTTACTAAACTATATACTGAATTATAGGAGCTAAACCAAAGACCTTACTAAAATATATACAGGAAAGCTTGTGGCAAGTCTGAGAAGTTTCTAATAAACCTTAACAAGATGGATGTCAGAAACAAATTGCTCAGATATCCAGTTACCATGCTCCAAATAATGATGCTGGTAACAGGGACTAGAACTTTTGATAGAGAAGGCAATCCCTTCTGGGAACGGAGCACTCCCTATGTTGTAAGCCTGTCAATATTATTTCAACGAGCATGCATATCCACTTTTGTAAGAGCTAAAATATCTGATGTCTTTTCAAATAGCATTCTTTAGACATTACTAAAAAATAAAAACTCAGCTTGTGATAGTAAGGACTCTTCCTTTTAATAGAAAAATCAGCGGTGTCCTGATTTTTGAGTCAGGACTTGCTGCCTTGTCTTAGCAATTCTCATTTCTGATTGGCCTCATTCTCTATTCATACCAATCACAGTGTTCAGTTGAATGTATATTTGCAGCTTGAGACTCATGTCTTATAATTCTGTATAAAAAGAATGTCACTTTATTCTCTCAACAGTCAGTCAAAAATGAAAGGAAAGTTGTCCTAGCAACTCTCTTTAGGACATTTGCCTTTCCTAGAAAATCTTGGTGTCTAGGAGTACAGTACTCTTACTCATCCTGGTATCATAAGCATAGGACTTTACACATACATACATACATACATACATACATACATACATACATATTGTAATGATGTCACAATAACAATAATGATGGTACTTCTAGGCCCATAGATTTAGATAAGGGTTATTTCTTCAAGACAATGATGTGAACATTACATCATATCTCTCCTATATGTTTGTTTATTAAACAAAATTTAATGATTTTTAATGTATGCATGTACATGCCTGCTGCTTGTAGAAGCCAGAAGACAGCACTGTGGACTCTAGAAATAACTGACAGTTGTGAGCACAGAATGGGTGCTGGGAATCAACACTTGTCCTCTGGACGAGCCACAAGTGCTCATAGCCACTGCTCCACTTCTGCAGCCCTGGCTTCATTTGCTTAACTGTTGATGATGGTGAACATCCTTCCATGTTCTTGTCATTCACACACTCTTTTCATGGACTGTTGTGAGTTTTCTAAATTTATTATTTGTTATCTTACTGATAAATTTCCAGAGGTCTATACTATTTCTCTCCCAGACAGTAGCAGTTTCTCAGGCTTTTGTTGGAAGATGATTTTCTCATGCCTGTTATCTAAACCAGCAGTATACTATACACCTTAAGTCAACTTGTATGCAAGGTGAACTGTGTGGGATTGGTTTTGTTTGGTCACTGCTGTTTGTTGTGCACATCCAGTGGTTTTGCTACCATCTGTTTGTCTTGGTTTTCTCCCTTGTGTGCTTCTTGCATCTTTGGCGAGACTCAGTGGAGCATGTTTCTTTGAGTGTATCTCTACATTCTCTGTACTACTCCATTCATTCGTGTGACTCCAGAGCACACTACAGTTAAGGTGCTGACTACCTTAATGTAGGATTAGCCTTACTAGTGGATGAGTGGTTTGCCCTAATATTGCTATATTTAAGATATTTGTAACTCCTCTAGGATATGTGGCTTGGTATAAAACTTTCATACCTTTGATAATACAGATTGTATTCCTTCATTTATTTAATGGCTATGGGGCTGTTCATGGTGTCTATTTCTCTGGTTGGGTTGCTTTCAGCTGTTAAGAAATTACTCCATTACTGCTAGTTTCCTGAATATATGAGGTTTATTTTTATCATAGGCTCTTAATTATGTTGATTATTAACAGAATCAGCTGTCTCCTTCCCCCCCCCCAATAATTTTCTTATTAAGACCAACAACTTCAGCTTATATTACTTTCTTCCTTCTATTTGGGGAATCTGTCATTCTTCTCCTAATCTCTTCATGTGGGAACTTACATGATTGACTGAAGGATTTTTTTTTCTAATGTCAGTATTTACTACTCTCAATTTTATTTGTGACATGGCTCTTGCTCTATCTTCTGATGTATGTTGGTGTTATTAAGGTTTGTGTGCATTTTAAATATTGTTAAGTCTATGTTTAAGTTGTTCTAATATTGCTGCATATTACAATTGATGTGTGTTTTAGATTGCTAAAAATTTTGAAATCCAAGATCTGTCCATTCTGGTGAGTGCATGAACATTTGTAAAGAATACAAATTTGTTTGTCATTTAATGGACCACTCTGTGACAATCTCTTGGGTTTTGTTTGTTGATTATAACACACAGATTTTTTATTTTCTCTTTGAGTCTCTGTCTGGTATTTCTATCAGGTATTGGAAGAAAGGTGTTCATGTTTTCTATGACAACTGCAACTTGGTCTATTTTTTCTTGCCATTCTTTCAGTTTTTCTTTCTTGCTTTTTCAGATATCTTGATATAGTCACTGGTTGGTAAGTGTGCCCTATTATGTTCCCTTATCACAGAGAACCATGTTATAACATGTAAATCTAATCCTTTACCCTGTCCTCAAACTGGAGTAATTTTTCATGGTCTTCAAAACTGTGAATAATGTAAACTTGTACTGGGATCTCTTTTCTACATGTCACTTCCTTGGGTTCTCAAGTTTTCAAGTTCTGTAATCTGTTCTCAAGTTCTGGTAAGCACATGAGTGTCTGACAGCATGGCAAGGTCATACGAATCAGTAGAGGGGAGACAGACCAGTAAAGATAAAAAGACAATGATATTTTTAGTATCATTTTCTTTGAGCTTTAAAGCATTGTGATTTAATGTAATCAATATACAATGCTAAGACTGACAATGAAATCTGTGACATGGAAGAGCCTTTGACGTAGCCTTCAATCCGGTATGTGCAGGAGCATCAACATGTTCTAGAATTGTAAGTCTCGCCTTAGTTTCTCTGAAACGGGTAAATGTGTTTTGATGCTAAGGCTAAGAGACTCTTAAAAGCAATGATCAGAGAGCCCAAGCTGCTTTATGAGAGAATTTATTTTTCAGATGTGGTCTATAGCAATAAACCAAATATATATTGAAAATGTGAAACAAATCATCTTCTAACATGGAAAGTCTCACACGGCAATTATCTTTGGTAGAGAAATGAATAAAAGATAAAATTAACTCAATGATTTATGTCAATCTATCTGCCAAATTATCAAATTCAATCTATTTTTAAGCTGAAGTGAACTTTACAGCATTTACATCATTTTAATTATAGTATCCTGATAATTATTTTTCATCAAAAGATATACATTTATGACCATCTAATATTCATTTGACTATGTTTGCCCTTGCCAGTGTATGTTGGGAGAAATTCCAGTGAAGTCTACTGAGATTATAATGCCTTATATATTCTCTAGAGTGGAATCATGTGGAACTTAGTTTTTCATGGACTGTTCTATCTGAAGTTTAACTGAATTATGACTGTTCTCAGATGGCTTTCTTTCCTTTCCCCCCAAAACATAATGTTTTTATTAATTATTTGGACATTACATACATTGAACCTCAACCATATTTGTTCCCCATTATTTCCAAGTCTTTCCTCCCACCCTTGAACTATCACCCAGTACCTCCTGTGATGGTCTGCATATGCTTGGTCCAGTAACTGGATCTATTAGGAGGTATGGCCTTGTTGGAGTAGGTGTCTCACTGTGAGTGTGGGCTTAAGACCCTCATCCTAGCTGCCTGGAAGTCAATATTCTGTTAGCAGCCTTCAGATGAAGATGTAGAACTCTCAGTTCCTCCTGCATCATGCCTGCCTAGATGCTGCCGTGTTCCCATCTTGATGAAAATGAACTGAACCTCTGAACCTGTAAGCCAGCCCCAATTAAGTGTTATCTTTTGTAAGACTTGCCTTCGTCATGGTATCTGTTTACAGCAGTAAAGCCCTAACTAAGATACCTCTCAAAATGCAAAATAAAATAAAATTAAAATTAAATAAAAACAAGTCCAATCTGTGTTGCCCATAAGCTCAAGGTTAAACACCCAATGGCCAACCACCAAAAAGAAAGAAAGAAAGAAAGAAAGAAAGAAAGAAAGAAAGAAAGAAAGAAAGAAAGAGAGAGAGAGAGAAAGAGAGAGAGAAAGAAAGAAAGGAAGTTCTTCTCTGCCCTCCCTACTCCTTCTATTTCCCCTCCCCTGGACAGAAGCCATCCATGCTGCCACCAGAAGTCACATTGATGTCAGTTCAGGATTTGTGCCACCTGCAACTGTTATAAGCAGGGTAGCTTCTTTTCAGTGGTATGAATGACTGTAGACTCATCACTAAGAATGGGAGACATTGAAGACCTGAAGCTATTGAAAATTGTGATGACGCTAAAGCATAGTTCAGATTGTTTTCAATATGTCTGTATTGACATTAGGATAAAAGAGAGAATGGCAAGCTTTATCTTTACAAATTAGAGAAATTTCCTACAGAGACACTTTACCTTATTTTCCAAGTCTTTTCAGTTAGTAACTCAACAGCATAGTCAAATTGAAGGACTCTTTACATCTTCTGAGCCACACTTTTAAAACCAATCAGCCTGTTGTGTTGCTGGTGAGATGGCTCGATGTATATAGGTGCTTTCCACTGAGTCTAATGACCTGAGATTGATTTCCGAGACCCACATGGTGGAAGGAAAAGACTTTCTCCCAAAAGTTGTTCACTGACTTCCACAACCAGATGGTGATACATATGTGTGCATGCACAAACACAGGCACATGTACACATGCACACATATGCACATGTACACACATGGACAAACACACACAAGCACACACACATGCACACATACATATACACACACACTCACACAGACACACACTAAATATGTGTCAAAACTCATCTCTGTATCCTTGGTCCTTTTCTCTCTTCCTATAGTGTATCTATTTTCCATAAATTTATGCAAAAGGAAAAGACTTACTTCCAAAAGTTGTCCACTAACTTCCACAACCAGATGGTGATGCATATATGTGCATGCACAAACATGGGCACATGTACACACATGGACAAACACACACAAGTACATATACATGCACACAAACACACATACACACAGAGAGAGTCAGACAAACACTTAATATATGTTTAAAAACTCAACTCTGTATCATTGGTCCTTTTCTCTCTTCCTGTGGTGTATTTATTTTTTATAAATTTATGGGAACAATATATGTAGATCTTAGGTTCTATCACAAATGACATATCTAATAAACCCTTGCTAACTCAAGAAAATATCAAAGTAATTGATATCACTAGATTGTTCCTTAACAATTCATTAGAGAAACAGATAGCTTCTGTTTTGCCTTTGAAGCACAGGAGGAACCAGAATACGGCTTGCAGTTACTCAAAGTCAATGTTGCATGGATACATAATTAAGTATCTGGTATATAAGTTTTCAGATTTCTCTATCAATTCATTTATAAAAATGGATGTTAAAATAGCTGCAAGATTAATAAAAGAGTTTGGCTAGGTCAAAAATTTATAAGGACATCTCAAATTCTAAGCTATCCTCCACCTAAAACAAACAAACAAACAAACAAACAAACAAACAAACTCTCTAAAATATATGTAAGAATAGTTTTAATGAGGTACCAGCAGTGATGGCACGTATCTTTAATCCAGAATTCAGGAGGCAGAGGCAGGCAGATCTCTGTGAATTTGAGATCACACTGTTCTGCAGAGCAAGTTCCAGGACAACCAGAGATAAACAGAGAAACCTTTTCTCAAAACTAACAAGGAGACATCATGTTTTCTGAATTAGATATGAAATGCCTCCTGCAGGTTTATATTTTGGATAGTTACTGTGTAGCTAGTGTCATTATTTGGGTGGTTATGAAAAATTTAGGAGAAAGGGACTGGATGTAGAATCAGGTTCTTGGACTGGGTTTTTGGGTTAAAGCATTCACGGTCACTCCCTGCCCCACTCTCTGCTCTGCCCACCATTATGAAGTAGTGAACTTACCTACACCATCACTGCCTCTCCACCATGAACTGACATCTCTGAAACAGTTCAGATTTTACACCCCCTGACACCCTCTGAATGTTCCCATCTCATACTTCCAACCCACTACCCTGTCTCCACGAGGCTGTCCCCACTCACTAACCCCCATACCACCTGACCTCTAAATTCCCTGGGCTTTCAGTCTGTTGAGGGTTAGGTACATCATCTCTGATTGAACACAGACCAGGCAGCCCTCTGCTGCATATATGTTGGGGGCCTCATATCAGCTTGTGTATGCTGCCTTTTGGTGGTCCAGTGCTTGAGAGATCTTGGAGGTTCAGATTAATTGAGACTGCTGGTCCTGCTACAGGGTCACCCTCCTCCTCACCTTCTTCCAGCCTTTTCCTAATTCAACCACATGGATCAGCAGCTTCTGTCCATACGTTGGGTGCAAATATCTGCATCTGACTCTTTCAGCTGCTTGTTGGGTCTTCTGGAGGGCAGTCATGATAGGTCTCTTTTTGAGAATGCTTCATAGCCTCAGTAATAGCGTCAGGCCTTGGGACCTCACCTTGAGCTGGATCCCACTTTGGGCCTGTCTCTGGACCTTCTTTTCCTCAGGCTCCTCTCCATTTCCATCCCTGTAGTGCTTTCAAAGGGGGAACAATTATGGGTCAGAGTTTTGACTGTGGGATAGCAACCCCGTCTCTCATTTGATGTACTCTCTTCCTGCTGGAGGTGGGCTCTATAAGTTCCCTCTCCATACTGTTGGCATTTCATCTAAGGTCCCTCCCTTTCAGTCCCGTGAGTCTCTCACCTCCCAGGTCTCTGGTACATTCTAGAGGGTCCCCCCAATCTCCTACCTTTCTAGGATGCCTGTTTCCATTCTTTCTGCTGGCCCTCAGGGATTGGCAACCTACAGATTGGGAAACAAACTTCACTAGCCTCACATTCAATAAAGGGCTAATATTCAAAATATGTAAAGAACTCAAGACACTAAGCACCCCCCCCCAAAAAAAAACCCCAAACAACCCAATCAAAAATTGGGGTATAAAACTAAACCAAGAATTCACAACAGAGGAATCTCCAATGGCTGAGAAGCACCTACAGAAGTGTTCAAAGTCCTTAGTGATCAGAGAAATGCAAATCAAAACAATCCTGAGATTCCACATTACACCAATCAGAATGGCTAAGATCAAAACCTCAGGTGACAACACATGTTGGTTAGGATGTGGAGAAAGAGGAACACTCGTCCATTGCTGGTGGAATTGCAAACTGGTACATTTAGATATTTCTAATGCTAACGAAGTTAATTTTTAACTATTAGTGAAGCATACCAACATGAAAAGAAAGTAGAAATAACAAGATTATTTGCTGTTACTTCAAATAATAATACAAGAACAATGTCTAAAGGAATAGATAAAACAGGGTTGAGCTTGGTCTTAGTCTTTCCTCTAATCCTGTAATAGGGGCTGAAAGTGAATAATTAATAATGAAAAGAAGGTGACTTCTTAGAACTAAGAAGACTGAAGTCAGAAGACTTCTGAGAACTAAGAAGTCTGGAATCATGATACTAATGCCCACTCAGAGAGACTCTGTACCCAGGCCTAACAAGTATTGCAAGTATTCAAACTCTGACCTCTTCCTTTTCTTATAATGTCATTAATACCATCATAAGGCCCCATACCTTATGACCTCATCTAGTCCGAATGACCTCCCAAAAGCTCCAAGTGGCTTAAGCATATGAGTTGGGGAAGGCTGTAAAACATGAGTTTTTAACTAGCATATGCAAGCCATACTGCACTTTAAATGGTAACCATTGAAGCAGGTTTGCTCACAACCCATTGTGTATCTTTTTTTTTATTTATTTAGTTGTTACTATTACCAGTTTTGGCCAAATAATTCTTTGTTGTAGAGTCCTACTCACTGCTTTATGAGTTGTTTAGTCTCAAGCTAGATATTTTAGGTTGAAACTCATATGCTGCTATTTCATTCTTATATCACCCGGAGGAGTTTTTTGGTATATATACATATATTGGCCTTAGTATATTTTAAAATTATAGATAGTAATTTAACATGCATCTGCTTTAATTAATATGATTTATTGCCTTCATTTTAACAAGATTTAAATAGTTTTATTTCACAGAATAGCTTTATTATAGGCAACAGATAGAATACATAATCAATAAAAGAAGTTATTAACAGATGGGGTCTTGAGATCCCAGAGTCTTAGTTGTCTTCTGTCTACTGGATTACAGATGATGCTCTTCATTTGCCACAATAATGTGCACAAAGTCCGGACAGCTACCTGGAAATGGACGTCTCATAAAGTAAGATGCTTATAGAGGCCTGTAATTTCTTTCTTTGTATTCAATTTTCTCCCTCTTTAGATATATCTATAAATAAATTTTTATAATAACATCTGGATAGAAAAAGTTAGTGCTATTTGCTTAAAGGTTGTCTGCATGTATTGGTCTGTTGCCAATTTTCTCACTTGCCCAATATGTGTGACAGTGTCAGACATGCTTTATAAACCACACATATTACACAAATATCAAAACTAATTGGCAAGACAAGAATAAAAGTTATACCTGACCTCACAAAAATAAGATTCCTAAGTTTTATTTGTCTTAAACCTGAAAATGACGAGTTAGAAGAAAATTCACTGACGTTTGAAAGTCATTTTCTCATATCTAAGTATTTCGCTAATCTTTATACACATGTGTCTGTTCAACTATTTCTTGTTCACAAAATTTTTTGTTCTGTTTATTATTAATGGTTGTAATAATGCTGGCTATAACATCTGTTCAGAAATTTTTATTAGAATATTGATGCAATCAATTTATGTTTTAAAAAGAACTTGTCATTTGAGTAAGCTTCAGTAGAAAAAAAAATTCAAATATGCACAATTCCAGAGTGATGTGGACAGATGTTACCACTTATAATTTGAGTCACTGCTGTTAAAGAGAAAACAGCCATACACAAGTCACACTGTGTGGTTATTTTTGGTACAGACAATCACTAGCAAAGCCCTTGTTTATTCCAGTCTTTATACATAAATATTCATTTTATGATTTTTCCTGAATTGTGCATGCGGATACATGTGTCCAGAACACTCATACACTTCATTTTGAAATATGTTTCTACAGCTTTATTGCTGGTATGTATATCTCTCTAGTTAATTAGCGCATTTATATATAGCCTCATTAGCTCTTTACATCTTCCTCCATATTCTATGCTATTATTGTGTCTTGAGTGTATGACACAAAACAGGTACTAAATAACTACTCATAAAATGAGACAATATGTCTCTTGAACACTTTTTTCACTTAAAACAGCATATCACCTCTACAAAAAGAAAGCTTACTTTGAACAGTGTGAATTGCAAACATTTTGTCTTTTTCTTCACTTTCTGCATTATGAGGAAACACTTCTAAGGTGATTGCATTAGCCAACAGCTAGATGCTAGGGTAGAGAAGCACTTGCTTTTATGTAAGTTTCCTGGCTCCTTCAAGGAATTTGAAAGATACCATTTGAACTTGAAAATGGAAGTTAGCAAAGACTTGCAAGAATAGTTAGTCACAGTGAAATCCAGTCTAGATATAGTCATACATCTGATCTCTTGTGTCCAGAATTTAAACCATAAAATGTTCTTTTGGAATATTTGCATGCAGCAACAAGGGTCCCAATATCAACTTCCGGATCCAAATCTCAAATTGGCCCTTTATCATCTGAAGGAGCCTAGATGAACTATTTACCCATTTAACCACTCTATGTTACAACTTGTTCTCTTATTAAATTATAATATATTGTATATATCCTCATAGCAGTAATTTCTATATTGAGTTTCCTATGAGGAAAAACCACAAGAACTCATGCAAAAATATCGCCAAATCTACCTCTTAATATAAACTCAACTGAATGTTGAGTACTGAGCTAGTCAGTCTTCCTGGTTGAGTTTTACAATGACCCTGATCCTTCTCCTCATCCATACACTTCACAATTTCTTGTCCTAATATGTACTTCTAGGCCAACCTGCCCTGTCTCTATATAAATCCAATGTGCATCTCACTCTCTCTTCCTCGTAATACTATTTTCCCTTGAAGAATTGAGTCTACAGCAATAACATTCCATTATCATTTTGATCAAAATAGAGACAACTCCTGTCTTAAATATGATTACTTTGGTCATTTTTTTTTATCCATGTTCATTTGTCTCCCATTATAAGTTCAGTTCATTGACAAAATTCCTTTCATTTATTTTTTTTGCACTTTATTGATTCTTTGTGAATTTCACATCATGCACTCCAGTCTCACTCATCTCTCCATGCCCACCCCTCGAATCTGCCCTTTCAACCTCCCCCAAAAGAAAAACACAAAAATAAATAAATAAATAAATACAAAGCATAGAAAACATCTCACCATGGAAGCTGTAGTGTGTCATAGTGTGTCCTATAGTACATCCCTCTCTCCACACACCTTCACTTGCAAATGTTCATTTCAATGAGTGATTGGTCTGGATCAAGGACTCTGGCTTCTGTGACACCATCAGTAATGAATTCTAACCAGACCTCCCCCTGATTACCCTGTTGCTTCTCTCTATCATGAAGATTTTACAACTTTGGATCAGCAGGTCCTTTGATGCATCATCACATCTTACAGAGGTTGTAGATATTTGGGTGGGACAAATCAAAGCCCTGGATCTGGGCTTAGGTGGTAGCTGAGCAGGTCAGTCCACTGATTCTCCCTAATCCAAACCACCAAGCTCCCCAGCCTTGCTCCAGCTAGGCTACCCAGTGCTGCCATCAGCAGGAGGCAAGGTTAGCTCTCCTGCTCTCATGCTCCAGGGGCCATCTCTCCCAACTGCCTCTCAAAGACTGCAGCAGGCCTGGGCAGCACAACAGAGCTGGCCCTGGTAGCAGAGGCATGAGTGAACAGACCAGAGTGTAGAAAAGAGGGAAAGCTGGCCGCTACTCATGTTCTGTGAGGTGGTGTGGACACTCCCACCCATACCCATGAACAAATAGCTCTTAATTGCTTTTCTTTTCTGTTTCTTAAGTACTAAGGATTGAACTCAGGTCCTGCACATGTTGGGAAGAAGCTCTACTACTAAGCTACATCCCAGACCTCAAACTTTTTACCTACTCTTTCATTCTATTCTGTAGTGACAAGTATATATTTGGGTAAAATTATATAGGGAAAGAAAAGGTTTCAGCCTTTTAAAATTAGTGCTAATTACTTTGAAGACCTTAAAATGTGCTCAGGTGTCTTGTTACACAAAAACCTTCACAACCATGCTTATCTGGAGTATGTATTATTAATTATCTTTGCATAGTTTGGAACCTGTCTGATCTGTGTTCTGTTGGGCAAAGTGGGCATTTGTAGCAGCTTATAGGACAGTGCATGCCAAATGAACTTATGGCTGACTTCTGATATAGGAGCTGATTCAATATGAATGAACGGGATACTCAAGCTGATTTATTTGGCCCAGTTCTACTAGGCAAGCCCTTCCGCTCTGACAGTGAAGACTGACTTTTTGTTTTGCCATTTTTGCCCATCTTGGGTGAAGCAACTATGGTTTGAAATTTAGGACAATAGCACAAACACTTGTCATTCAGTGTCCATTGAAAGTTATCTAAATATACTACTTAATAATAGCAGTAAACTGTACAGTGTGTTGTGCACTTGACACATGCCTCATGGAAATACTATGTCTCAGTAACAGCTCAGACTATAAGAATGCCTTGGCTTGTTGCCCATGCTCAGGAATGATGATTTATTCCCATACACTTGGTTGAAGGCAAAGTCACTTTCTCAAATGAAAATCATAACTTAGACCAAAGTATTCTTTATACATCATTGAAAAAACTCTAAAGATGTATTAGAGCCACAGGGGCCACTCATAATGCCTTCCTATGTTCTGCCATGGTTCATGAGTCTTCCCATGATCCTCCCAGAATATACTTACAATGGCAACAATACCAGCTCCACAAGAACCAGCCAGTTACTACCCAGGTCCTAATAGATACAACTCCAGTAGTTAGTTACACACACACACACACACACACACACACACACACACACACACACACACACATACACACACACACACATCTTTACATGTATCTTTAGATACATACATTTTTGTATATATCTTTAGATGTATTTTAATACATCTTTAGAGTTTGGTACAATGATGTATAGAGGGTACTTTTGTGTGTCTGTGTGTGTGTGTGTGTGTGTGTGTGTGTGTGTGTGTGTATGTTTTAATATCTACATCGTGTGCTAACTAATTGCACTAGTGGAGGTCAATCGTGTTGAGGTCCGTGGCACATATGAATGTGCATAGTCCCTGTTGTCACCATAAACCATATGGAAGTCTACAATCCATGTTTCTCTTGACTGTAAAGGTCAAGAAAGCTACTTTTGCAGTGATACTAATGAGTGCAGACTCATGGTTGAGAAAGAGAAACATAGAAGGCTTCTATGACAATGCCTACCCCCATTCCACGTCATCCCCCAAGACGTTATAGCCGATGCAGAAAACCATCAAAAATGACTCTTAAAATTGTGACATGGATGGTGAAGTATAGCTCTACTCAACTGATGACTTCTGATTGGGAGTGTATGGGGAAGGATTTAGTCTTTTGAGGTTGGCCACTGGAAATTTGATCATGCTCCAATGAGTATATAGGCAACACAAATTGGACTTGCAGTTTCTTCTTCTTCCTTTTCCTTTTTCTCTTCTTCTTTCTTCTCCTCATTCTTTTCCTCTTCCTCCTCCTTCTTCTTTTTCTTCTTTTCTTTTTCATTGGGGGTGGGGGAATAAAAATGTTACAAGTGTGAGGGCAGACCTGGGAGGAATAGGGCATGAATGTCATCAGTGCACCATGTGAAATTCCTAGGAAAAATATTGCAAAAGCAAAATTCAATAAAAATATTATATTGAAAAAGTCCTACTGAGTTTGGGAACATACATTTATTTTATGGTTAAGTCTAAATAAACTATGAAAATTGCAAAAGGAAGGAAATCTTCAGTGCTAAGTAGCTCTGTGAAATGGTAGAAATTAATGGAATAATATTAAATGGTGCTGTATGCTTTTAAAATATCACACTTTTTCTACCCATGATCTTATACTCTACACATGAAACAAAGTTAAAACAAACATTTAATGACAATTTTGTTAATATTTCTCACCAGGGTTCTTTTACTGAAGTGCTTATACTTGGTCAGTTGGGCTTTACCTGGTTCTATTGTACTACCTACAACTGGGCAACTTAAAAAATAGATATTCCCTTTCCTGAAATAAAAAGAAAAACTTTTGGAGAGTTTTCATTCCTTTAAGAGAAATTTTTTTCTGGCATTATGCACTTTTTCTGAAAAATTCAATTCTTTGTGCTCATGACATAGATGCAATCACTTTGAGCATCGTTTTCCAAGTACACAAATCTGAAAAGCAGCTTGTATCTCACTCCCAAAGATGGAGATTATATGACAAAACCCAAATCAATGACAGATCTACATAAATTTAAAAATATTGTAGGATAATAAAAACAAATAAGATAAAGTGTTGATTGTGGAAATACCCTGTTGATGGATGATACAATGGTATTCAGGTCAATATGGATTATGTGGGCAAATTTAACCAATTTGGAAAGGGGACCTACATGGAATATAATGAGTCATATACTGTTGTCACCATACCAGGGAGTGATACAGACATTAAAATGAAAGGAAAGAATAATACCCATGGTGATCGCATTCTTTCATATAAAATACACTCAAATCAAATTTATAAACCAAAAGAATTACCTTTGGCTTTAGGGTAACTAGAAATGATTCAATTGTAAATCATGAGAGAAAACATTTCATTCCATATTATGCCACAGGCTATGCAGCACAATGTAATAAAGAAAAAAATTTTTGATCCAGTGAATATTGTTTTTTTAATAGTTCTGATATGTCCCAAGCTAACTTTGAAGTCATGATGTAGTCAAACATGAGCATTAAATGAACTTCTAATCCTCCTGCCTTTACCTCTTGAGTGCCAGCATCTCAGCTATTACACCCATGGTTTTAGCAATCAAATCTATAGCTTTGTGTATGTGTCAGAAGACCAACATGAGTTGTAGAAGGATAACCAAGTGAGTGTTCTGAAAATTTATAAGAGAAAGATAAAGATAGAGAGGGATATAGGTGTATATGTGATAAAAATGCATGGATGTACACATATATTTGTACAGATAAATGTGTGCATGTGTGTGCATTTTATATACCTATACACACATATACATATATATACATGTATGTACATATATATACATATAAACTTGTATATGTATAATACATATATATGTATACCTATATGTATATATTAATCATCCTCTGATGTGTGTGTGTGTGTGTGTGTGCGCATGAGTACTAACTTTACAAAATATATATCTGGATCATATCCAATCCCATTTTTTCCAAGTCCTTCGTCTGGGGACCACCACAAAATATTCCTCTCCCATTGATTTTAAAATACACTTATATCCCATTGCATCGAATTAGTGGTACTTGTATATGCATGAGTGTGGAGCTACCCAATGGAGCATGAACACCTTCCAGTGGCCATAGTCCCAAAGAAAAATGATGAGTCTTCCCTACTCACCATCAAGTGTCAAAAGTTCCTCAACTAGAGGTGGAACCTCTTGGGCCTTCTTCAATGAAGAGTGTGTGGGCAATAATAGAATCTGAGAAATCAACATTTTCAATAGTAACACCTTAAGTCATGTGGGTAAAAGACAGGGTTGGCATGACATATTGACTCTATCTAAAAATATGTTTCCTTCTCTACTGATAGAACTTTTAGTAGCTCTTGGATGGAAAAGTATGAATCATAAGTACTTTCATTGTTTTCTTTTTTAAATAATGTAATAAAATTTTTGCTATTTTAGAACTTTATTGCTAAGTTAATTATTACATATTGTGTAACAATAATGATTGTTGCTATATTCAACAAAGTGACGGCTTACTGAGCTTTGCATTAGGGTTCTGCTCACGTAACAAATTGCTCATTAGTAACTAAAAGCTTCATTTCCTTGGCTCACTTTGAAGGTGTTCTTGCATACTTTTCAGTCCCTTGGTATGTGAATTACAGAATTAAATATTCATGTTCAAATCTTCTAGCACTCCATATGCTGAAGACACTGCATATTTTGGTTTCAGTACATAGAGAAATTAGTCCAACTAATTGGTGAAGCTTCCTCCCTGCTGGCTAGTTTCCAGCACTGGAAGGTGCTATGCAAGCTGAGGAGGAAGAAAGCATGTGAATGATCTTATCCAGCACTGGACCTTACATGCTATAAAACCAACATGCCAGGCAAGTTGTTTCAACTGGTTCTATAATGGCACGACAGTTATGGGGTAAACAATCACTATCTGATTGGATCTAAGATCTGTTCAAAGTGCAATGTGGGAAGGGTGTGTGAACCCATGCTTGTTACTGTAAATTTGGTCAAAAGCCTATGGCTGTGGAGGTCATAGGTTTTGTGGCAACCTACCATTGTTATATTGATAAATGGTCATGTTGTTAAACTACTTTCTAAGTATGTATGTTTATAGCCATACATCTAGGCTCCTTTCAACCTTTGTCAGAGAAACTTCTTTTTAGTAGACAGTGGTTACTCAGAGACATGTAGTTGGTCAAAAATGTATAATGTAAGTTATTGCTAAATATTCAGCCGTTAATGGAAAGTCTGTATCAAGTCCCTCAAGCCTCAGGAAACATGAAAGATGGCTTGAAGAGAATTTAAGTCCCACAAGATAATGAACAGTGCTGAGAAATGCTGTCTTCCAGACCTGACATAGATGTTGAACACATCAACATGTGGCAGCTGTGATTACCTGCCTAAGACCCCCCACCAAATAAAGCTAGTCACCATTCCACCATGAGTCGGGGGTGGGCTCATGAAGACTGCTTCCTAGCTCCAGACAGTTGCTACCAGCTTAAGGGAGGAGGGGATAATCACTTTTCTTCATGGTTGTTCAGACTCCAGTGGATGGCTCAGTAGTCATGTACATACAAGCAGGACAGATTGTACATTTTTCAGACAAAATCATCATAAATCTAAAGTAGCCAAAGGGTCAAACAGTTTTCTTGTAAATAGTATAAGTCATCAAAAAATAAGTGAGTTAAGTTTTGTCTAAATTTGAAACAGAGTTTGAAAGCTGATTAGTTCAAATGAGTTGGTGGAATTTCTAACATGTGATCAACAAAATTTGATAAATCTGAAGTTTACATAGATGCTCTCTGAGCTAACACAATCAGAAGAATACCATGCTACTTTGCTTCATATCTGACATAAACATTTTCTAGCTATGAGTAGTATCAGTTGTATATTTAGTCATTAATTAATGCATCTTGAAATCAAATTATTAAATCATTACAAGAATTTATAAATGACAAAACAAAACAAACAAGGTTAGAAAAAAACAGAAAATGCCACATAAAGAAATACACGTTTAATTTTATACATAATTGTTTTACATATGCAAACATACATATCTTAGTAATAGATAGATAGATAGATAGATAGATAGACGTGTTTAAAATGTATGGTTGCAAGTTGATGTATTTTTCTTATTATGGGTCATGGTGAAATAGGCCATCATTATATAATTGTACATCCTTAAATGAAGTCTATGTTTTTAAGCTGGGAAGCCATTTTCCTTCAGGAGAACACTGATCAGTTTCAATAGAAGATCAGAAGCATGTAAGTCTTTGAACTTTGACTTATACAAACCTTACAAAGTATCCCATTACATGATTAGCTCCCTGTGGATGACGTCATTCAAGCATTTGTAGAGAATCCTGGAGATGCTCTGCAATAGTTGACAATTTTAAAACCTACCAAAGACAGAGAAAGGAAGAGTCTATTTACTCACTCTGTGATGTGACGGAACCCGCAATGTTTTCCTAGGGTGGGAAGCAGTGGTACTCCTTTCTAGGTGAAGAAGCTGAAATCCAAAGAATGTTAGTAACTTTCAGAAAGACACATCTCCTATTAGTGGCAAAATGCACCTTGAACCCGTGCTGTATGCATCAAAGCCTAGCCTGTAACTCTCTTGAGGTGTTATAATCTTCTAAGAGATGCTGAAAGATTATAATTAAAAAGGGAAATAACATAACCAGTACAAGAAAATCAAGGTTTGATTGTGTTACAGTCTAGTGAAATACAATTTAATTTTGGACTTTATTTTCCCACTGAACCATACCATAACTAATAGGCAATATTCTTTGTGAATCAGAGCCCCAGCGTTTGCTTTTTTGTGTGTGTGTGTGGTTGCATTATAAGAAACAATGTGCAATGTTTTGATTTCTCTGTACCCACAACCCAAGCCATTCAAAACCAACAAAATTCCACAAAGAAGGAGGAAAAAATAAATCTAAGAGAACTTTGGAAAGAACAGTATCAACTTTATAGTAATCATAAGAAAATCATCTACACTTGTATCAAATATCAGGTTTCGAATGCAGGAAAGGAAAGCCGCGGTGCCTGCCACTTTAAATTACTCCCTGTCATGTTTCTACCCCTCCTCCTCCCCAGGGATGTTAATGCCTTGAAGAAATATGTGTGCACTCTGAAAATATTTCCTGAAGTCAGTGGATTCCATATGTTCCTAGGGAAACAAATTATTCACTCTGTGGGTCATTCCTGGCGACATTTAGATCTTCTAATCAGCACATTTACGTCCTCTGCTCTCTCTCTCTCTCTCTTTTCTGGGCTTTCTTATGTAGACCTACATAGAACACATGAAACAGTTTCATTGTTTCAAACTTTGCATTCTGAAAGTATGCTCAGGCATGTTCCCTGCTAGCCACACACAAACGCACACACTGAACATGCACACATTTATGTGATTCCTAGTTTAACACTGGGCAGTTGTATAAGAAAAATTAGATGGCTACTTCAAATAAAGTACATGGTGTTCCAAATGTAATGAACCACATTTAAGTGTGCAGTGAAAGGTTCACAGTAGCCGTGGTGTATATAAAAAGTTCATTCAAAAGAGGGGGATAAAAATAACACATATAATAATAAAGATCAAGATTAGAGACCATATTTTAATATTATTATGTACAATGTAATTACATATATGCAGATGTTTTCTATACATTATATGAGCCAAGTGGAGGTGGTACATGACTTTAATCCTAGCACATGGTAGGCAGAGGCAGAGGCAGAGGTAGGTGAATCTCTGAGTTGGAGGCCAACCTGATCTACAGAGTGGGTTCCAGGACAGCCAAGATTACACAGAGAATCCCATCTCTAATTAATTAATTAATTAATTAAAAATATGTATTCTATATTATATATGTCTATGTAATTACACATATATTTATATTAGAAATACTTATACAAACACACACATCGCATCTCACACACACATATATATATGCATATATGCACATATATACATATGTATGTATTCTGTGTTATGTAATTAAACATATATGATATATATGTAGGCAAATACAAACAAATACACACGTCACACACTCATACACACACTGCCACACACATTGCTTGGAATTCAGTATATACTTATTCAGACACAATACTCACATAGGTGTGTCTTGAATCACCTTCTATCTTGGGCTTCAAGGCGCTGTTCTTCCTGTTCTCTGGAATAATCCTGAGCAGTCTTCTTGCTGTGGTGTTGAATTGTCCCAATATCATTTCATTTGTCCTTCTCTTTGTTACACTGAGGAATTTTGTTACTATACCAGGCTTGACTGTCATCAGGGCACTATAGTCTCATTTGAGACTATTTCATCCATTAATTACATATAGACTTAGTGATCATTAATTCTATTCCAGAAATTGGTGTTATTTAGTTAAGGCAAGACAATCAAGGTCACTACTATGTTTTAATTTTAACTTATAGTTACAAAGACTAGATCCATGTGCTTAATGTGTAAATACATTAAACAAATAAAGAAACACATAAGAAAAAAACAAATGACAATAAAGACCTAAGGGAGGTGGCTCAGATGGTTAACTGTTTGCTTCTCAAGCATAAGAACCTGAGTTCAGATCCCAAGCACCCACTTTTTAAAGTCCATTGTGATGGAGCATGCCTGTAATACCATTGCCAGAGGGCAGAGACAGGCAGCATCTCTGGGGGGTTTGCTGCTCTGACAGTCTAGCTAAATCCACGATGATAGGCAGTGATTGAGGAAGATAACCAAAATAATTACATTCCACACAGGAATATACTCACATGTCCATGTGAACGAATGCATACAGATAAAAATAAAGGACAAAAGAAATGGAGAAAATGAAAAAGCACAAAAAATGGAGAATAAAGTAGAACAGAAGGTCACTGAGGAATTATGTCTAACTATTGAGTTAGACATAAAAGGAAGATCCAGGACAGCAAGGATTTGAGAGAAAATTGTTCCAGGCTTTCTGGCACAGAAACCCTCACCTCCTAATCTTCCTCTGAGCTCTGAACAAACTTCCACAATTGCCTACCAGACAGCTTGTTTGCATAGTCTGTAATTTCCTTAATCTTCAGAGGTTTACAACAGAACTCTCTAATTTGTCAAACAAACACAATTGCCCCACTGCTCTTAACTGCTATTTTTGTCTTGGTTAAAGGATCCCACCATTCACCCAAGCTAAACACCTCAGAAGCCTTGGCAGCAAGCCCCCTTCCCACTAACATCTGACTTCAGCTCCAACTGAGTCCTGTGCAGCCTACTCCACAGAGAAGGTGGTTGTTAAATGTTTTCCTTTGCAGGGATTATGGGGGTAATGAATGAATCAATAAACAAATGAATTAGCAGAAATGTCTGCATTTATGACAACTCTTGGGAAAGGTATCTAAGTGCCACCACCCAGCCCAGACTCTCTCAATGTTTTCTCTGCCCAACAAACAACAGTACCTAGTTTTATTCCTCATCATATCCAGCTTACTTTGCTTGCCCCTCAGAGGGAAGCTTGCTTTCTCTGTACCAGGGTTGACATAGATATTATCTTTGTGCAGTTCTGCCCTTTCTAACACATCCTGCAAAAATCCACAACACAGCTACTCTTAAGCATATGCTATAAACGTCTGGCATGTGACACCACTGACTTATTTTGATGCTGATTATCCTCTAAGTCATTCCCTCTAGGTCAGTCCCTACGTATTGTAGTATCTAAGAGCTTGGACTATAGCCCCTAAGTATTGTACTTTCTTTTATTTGGGAACTAAATTATCTAAGGTGAAGTAGAAACCTCCAAATAATATTTACCACCACAACAACTGGAGACACTGTCTCTACCTCTTCTAGAAGCTACAAAAACAATCCACATTTTAGCAGTAAGTGGTAGGATCCTCATGGGACTCTCTCATTTCCATGACTAACAAAGCAAGTCTTGTGTGAACTAATACAGGCAACCAGTCCTGTGTTCATGACTGGAATTGTTATATCCAATCTAGAGGATGACATCCTCAGCCCTTTATCCTATTTTCTGGTTTTTACACACTTCCATTCCATTTTCTTCAATGTTCTTTGGGCCTTATAGGTGGTGATATAAGTGTCCTATTTAGGACAGAACTATCAATGATAACTTATCTTTAGCATCATCTGCAGCCATAAATGTCTGCACTGACTACAGTTCACACACCTGTGTCTTGGTTGACAGTGACCATGTGGAATGGTGAAATTTTTCTTAATAATCTGATTACATAGAAACTATACTTCCTTAGTATCTTATAAGCTTTCAATCAGTATTTATTCTTAAATAGATCACCCCCTAGGGCATCTTGTAACATAGAAATATCTACTGTTATTAATGTGAACTTGCCCATTGTAGCATAAGCTGATGGGTATAATATACCTCCTTACAAAGATACTGGATAACGCTTGTTAGATGGAAGAATAACAAATTCTTAATGTTTGTCAATAATTTAGACGTTCTTAATATCAAGACTGAGTCCATTAAAAATTTGGAGTTGGTCATCAGGCTATGATAGTACTGTTTTGAATTTTGAATGTCTAGTACAGAGCTCTGATGTTCAAGCAACTTTGTCAAATAAAGGAACTCTGTTCTGTCTTCCCAGAGTCTGAATAGAACACACTAAGAGCCAACACATTCCTAAGCAGGAGGCACACAACTCTTGAAAGAAAACAAGACACGGGTAAAGGTAATGACAATTTTATAAAACAGAAAATCAAAATCTTAACCAGTCATAAAAATCATGATAGGGAGAGAGAGGAAGAATAAAGAGAGAGAGAGAGAGAGAGAGAGAGAGAGTCTTATCCTCAATTTGCCAATTAGAATCCTGGAAGCAGGAGATACTCACATAATACACAATCTTATATGAAACAATTTTAGAAACTCTGTTGAAAGACTCATGGCTAAGAATTCTATCCATTTTTTACCAGTTGATATGTTCTTTACATTCAGCCTACAATGAGATATCCAAAGCTAAACATGGATACTCTCCTTGAATAAGTATTTAGGAAGAGTTCTGCAAACAGGAGAACTGGGCAAATCAACAATCAGTGATAATTATAGGAAAAATGTTTTAAAATATCCAATTTAATGTGGATCTAATTTACTTAAAAGAGTTTATCTTAGTCAGGGTTTCTATTCCTGTACAAACAGAGGAAAGGATTTATTCACCTTACACTTCCATGTTGCTGTTCATCACCAAAGGAAGTCAGGACTGGAACTCAAGTAGGTCAGGATACAGGAGCTGATGCAGAGGCAATGGAGGGATGTTTCTTACTGGCTTGATTCCCCTGACTTGCTCAGCTTGCTTTCTTACAGAACCCAAGATTACCAGCCCAGGGATGGTACCACCCACAATGGGCCCTCCCCTCTTGATCACTAATTGAGTAAATGTATTTTACCTGGATCTTATGGAGGCATTTCCTCAAGTGAAGCTCCTTTCTCTGTGATAACTCCAGCTTGTGTCAAGTTGACACACAAAACCAGCCAGTACAGAGTTATATAATATGAATTTAGATATATGAAAAAGAGTTTTCAATTTAGTATTTTTCATAAAATTGTTGAGTACAGAAAGACTAGGGAGTACTAGGAAGTATTTGGTATTGTTTGTTCTTGGCTTGTCATGTATAATTGTGTCATATGAGAAGGCTCAAGCCAAGGAGAGATAACTTCACAATGTAAAAGCAGCATGACAGCTAAAGAAAGATTTAAGGTCATAGGAAATGGCCAATTGGAATTTTTGTTGGTCAGCCTTCCGGGTTAATTCCAGTGGAATCATACTTTCCTTAGCTAATGCAAGCCTCTTCCATTTTTTTAGAGAGAAATAAGGAACCACACCTTCTTCTCAGAAAATATTTAATAATAGGGAACTGTTGAGAGAGAATAATGTCAAGTAATATTTCCCATCTTAAAATTAAAAGTTCCAGACAAGAGGCAGAACCCTGAGACACAACTAAGTCAATCTATTTAAATTCTATTTAATTTACTGGTAAGTCACTGGAGAGAAAACAAAAGCTGACCTGTTAAAGGTACCTCCTTTAAATTTTGGATGTTGTCATCTAAATAACAATAAAAAATTAATACATGTTCTGCATGTATTAGAAATAGAAAACCTTGACGTGCACAGAAAGAAAAGAACTCATTCATTCAATAAAAAAAAACCTTCAGTGTCAAGCATTATTGTAAAAGAACTAGAGAGAAAGCTCGGTGTTAAGAATGTACACAACTCTTGAAAACATTCATGTTTGGTTCTCATCAACCAGGTCGGGCAGCTCATAATAGCTAGTAACTTCACTCTCAGAGGGTCTGAGACTTCTCTGGCCACTGCAGGCAATTGCATTCATGTGCACATACTCCTGTGCACACACATGCTTACAATATAACATACATGTACATTAAAATAATAACAAATATATATTGTTAAAACATTGATAGTTTAGTAGGTGGAACGGAGCAAGCTTTGTGCTCCTTGTGACCATGACTCTCTGGGCCTTTGATTCTCTGTCTAAAGGAAATGACTATAATATTTAAAAAACCAAGTAAAATTAAATAATGAACATCTATTTTGCACATATGAAATTTATCTACAAGCTCTATAACAAACCTTAAGAATTTAATGAGGATTGGACAATAAAAAGTGTAGTGGGGCATGAGAAAACATTTACAATGTGTTCTAAAGTGACACGTAGTTTTTCATAAATGTAATTTTTGCATCCATTAAGAATCATATGATCTTTGCAAACCAGTTAATCTTACATGAGACATGGAGGGAATAATGTCTCCTCTATCTCATATGCATGAAATAATGCCTTCAGAAGTACATTAGAAATGACAAAGAGCCCTGGATGCCTGCTAGATGCTTTTCCTGTAAACAAGCATGTGTTAAAGTCCCAAGGCCCTTGTCAGCCCAGCATACGAAAAGGGAGCAAAAACAGGAATGGGAGCACTAACCGGAATGAGCGAACTAACAGAAATGAAAGCAGTAACTAAAATGAAAGCAGTAACTGGAATGGGAGCAGTAAATGGAACAGGAGCACTAACAGGAATGGGAGCACTAACAGGAATGGGAGCACTAACAGGAATGGGAGCACTAACAGGAACGGGAGCACTAACAGGAATGGGAGCACTAACAGGAATGGGAGCACTAATAGGAACAGGAGCATTAACAGGAGTGGGAGCACTAACCGGAATGGGAGCACTAATGGGAATGGGAGCACTAACCGGAATGGGAGCACTAACAGGGATGGGAGCACTAACAGGAATGGGAGCACTAACCGGAATGAGCGAAGTAACAGAAATGAAAGCAGTAACTACAATGAAAGCAGTAACTGGAATGGGAACAGTAAATGGAACTGGAGCACTAACAGGAATGGGAGCACTAACAGGAATGGGAGCACTTAAAGGAACAGGAGCACTAACAGGAATGGGAGCACTAACAGGAATGGGAGCACTAAAGGAATGGGAGCACTTATAGGAACAGGAGCACTAACAGGAATGGGAGCACTAATAGGAAGAGTGCCAATTTACTGGGAGTGAAGACTTAGTGGGGGGTCATTCGAGATCCAGGTAGGCCTGCTGTTCTCAATCTGTGTGTTGAGCCCCCATTGAAGGTCAGGGTCACATATCAGATAGCCTGCACATCAGATATACAATTCATGACAGTAGCAAAATTACAGTTAAGAAGTAGCAACAAAATAGTTTCATAGTTGGGGGTCACCGCCCATGAATATTAAAGTGTCACAGCACTGGAAAGGTTGAGAACCACTGGGTTAGGAAGTCTAGACAAGGCAAATGTTTCTGTCTTCAATCTTGAAAAGTTGTTGTGCATTATTTTAGTGAGCAGTGAAACGTACTCTAAGCTTCTGCCTCTAAGTAGAAGACAAAGAGAAGCACACTGCTTTTCTGCCTTTACTTGGCAGCTGAATCTAAAGACTACGTGCAAATGAGATAGCAAACACCTACCCAGTTTTGTGAATGATTTGACAACAATCCACACTGAACAGTGCCTGTGCTGAACACATGATCCTAGTAAGGAGGGAAGGACTGAGAGATTTGGGAGAACAAGATTAACTTGATTGACTAGCCAACATTGTTCAAGTTTGATATTCCTAGATGACACCTGGAATTCATTGCTTTATGTACAAAAATATGGAATAGTATAAAAATATACTATTTATTTATGTACAAAAATATAGTAGAGAAATGACCTGTAGGACAAAAAATTACTTGACACATTTAAAGAAGTTGTGTTAATCCATTTTTATTTATTGTGATTAAAATACCCATAGCTGGGTATTGTATTTGAAAACGTTTGTTTAGTGCACAGTTTTTGAGACTCAAGTCTGAGACAGGAGAAGCCTAGTGTTAAGGTCTCTTCTTACTCCATGTCATCTGGACAGGTAATATTGAGACAGGAACAGCTGTGTTAGGTGAAAATCCCATGACAAGGCTGTAAGCCAGAGGTCAAGACATAGCCTTTCTTGCTTTGTTTACAACAGCCTACTCTTGGGAAAATTAAATAACTGTGTTAGTTCCTTCTCAGGGCAGGAACTCCAAAGACCATATCCCTTCCCATCAGGCGACCCTTCCTTTCAGTTCTCCACATTGAGAACGAACGTTCTATCATGTAAGCTCTTGGAGGACAAAAACTCATCCAGACCGTAGCAAGAGTAGAGAGCCAAGGAAAGGGAGAATAAAACCATTAGAGGAGAAATGTTGGCCTCATTGCCTGGAGATACTTAGAAAAATGAATGTCAGCTTTGGCTGAAACAGAAGTATTAAAATAATAAAAGGAGAGTTACAGTGGATATGTCAAGCAACTAATTTACTCATAGGAGAAAGAAACATTGGCTATGTCTACACATTAGAGACACTTGAAGGAACATTTAAACAGTTGAAGAAAAACAGTAAGGAAGACTCCCCTGTCTCCTTAACTATTTTGGCAAATTTAGACTATTTAAATTAAACATCAATAATTAATAAAGAGAAGAATTTTACTGAGTCTTTAAAGGTATGGCAGTCACAAATAATATCATTATTTCCTGTGTTTGCAATTACAGTGAATCAGAAAATAATTTAAAATGCCTGAACAAAAAGAACAGGGTCAATGGGGTTTTGTTCTTAATTTTATAGTTTAGAAATATAAAAGTTTCCTAGTTTTTTCCCCCTCTCTCTCGGGACACAATGTTCATGGGTTTTCACAGTGGGACTCTGAAACAAGAGAATAGGGTTTGAAGAGCTCTTTGTTGGAATCTATAGCAGCACTTATCAACAAATAAAGCAATCAGAGCCCAGAAATGCTCAGGAACCAGAGAACACAGGAAGCACATTCACTTGGGAATGAGAACGACTGAATTAAATCCTGGTTCTTGACAGCACTTCTTCCTCAATCTAATCCTGTTATCCCACATGTAACAATGAAGATGATTGGAGCACAGCACTTTTGAGAAGATTTAACATGGTGGTGCATACAAAGTACTCCCTGTACTGTCTGATCCAGAGTAACCACTGTTGCCATGACTGTCCTTGTGTTACCCACGTTCACTCTCCAGATCTCCGTTATTTTCATTCTTGCTATGCATAATCCACGGGGCCAGTGCTAGAACTCAAGCTTCCATTCACCATCACTCAATACTCTCTCCATCTAGATCCCCACACTCTACAGAATGTAAACTCAATAACATCGAACAAGACTATGATTTGAAAATAGTCTCATCTTCATGCAGACTCCTTTAGACACTGGAAATTCAGTGAATACCACAATATACACACTTTCTGCAACCCCAATCTCTGCATAGGCCATTAAAATGAATATGTGTTGAAAATAAAAGATTAAAAGTCTTCACCACAGTGTTACAGAGCTCGGACAATTGAATCCAGCATCTTCCAGAGGCAAACTAAAACTGATAGTTGTTTTATCAGTTTTATCTGTTATCTGTTGTTTGTGATGCCAGTGTTTTTCCTTGTTATTTGAGTAGCAAAACTGAAGCCTTCCATTTGCATAGCAGTAGATAGTGTGAGTCAGAAAGACCCTCACTTAAATATTGACACCCACAGGCAGTGCTGGCATAGGTGAGGCCACCGAGGAAGTGGCAATGCCAAAAGACAGGGTGGCAAGCAGTAGACTATGCCAAGTCCCTTACCAAGTGCATATGTATTTTTTTTCTGCTACAGAACGCATACTCCCCTGGGCTGGATTTCTTACACGTATAGACTATTATTTACAAGATTTTCGTAAAGTGATTTTTAATTCGCAGATCACAGTCAAATATGAAAGAGTTGTGGAGTGGAGATTTTAGAAGAACTTTAGCCGGGTCCAGCCTTCTGGGAAACAAGTTAGTGCTTCTACAGGAATCCCTTTTCTGGGAGGTCAGCAGCTGCCCTCCAGCCAGAGGCAAGTAAACACCTGAAAGGACCAAGCAAAGTACCTTCCTCTGAGTCCTGGTAGTATAGACGTAAGCTTTCCAGCAGAGAGAATCTAACAGAGCAAGCAAACAAGAATCATCTTTCGAAGTTGCTATCAAGACTTCAGTGCAGCATCTGATTCTACAATCTGTCATGGTCCACAGCCAGAAAGGAAGAGATGGTGGGAGCTGAGTCCCTGTAGAAATTAATGGAGTTGTTGGGGGCTTTGTTCCCTCCCTGGTGCCAAATGGGATGGGACTCTGGCAGCAACACTTTCGATCAGTCTTGAAAACAGTTTTGAGGGCCAAGAAATTACTTCATAAGGGAAAGGGAGGGAGAACGAGAAGGAGGCGCCAGGTCCCTGGGGCAATCCATTTGTGCACTGTGGTATGAGGTTTGATTATCTTGATCTGATTTGTGTAAGTTCTGACTCTATTGTCATAAAGAGTTTTTGAAATCTGTATCTCACTTTTTATTCTGGTGACCTGCTTTTACAAAATGCTTGGAGATTTCAGTTTCCTCAGATGATTCAGTATGAATAAACTCCACATTCTCTCAGGATATTATCTTGTCTTTCCTTAAGGAACATTGTCTATCCTTTTTAAAATCTGTGATTCAAATTTATTTTCGCTATCAAGCTGAAGTAAAAACATCAGTTATAGATGGAAGAGAATGTCGAATTTAATACAGGAAACTGTAAAATCGAGCTCTCTATTGTCATGAACCAATTGTATGAAACTGATCACTAAAAATGTATTTTTTTTAATCTTTATATTTTACTATATTCTGACTTCTAAATCTACAGGGATTCCTAGGCTCTTGAACACTGAGGTTGTACATCCAATGGCAGCATATGCTCACTGTTTTCTCACCAGAGTCACAGAGTCCAGAATGTAGCTAAAATCATGCTTTACTGGGATGGATTCTAAGCCAGGAGAGCTAATAAGCCAAAATGTGAAGATTTCATGGGTTTGTATAATTTTCTGTAATACAACTTACAAAAGTATACAATGGTAGAAATTTAAAAACTGAACATAAAAATAATAAATAGAATGATTTTTTTTTTTTTTTAGTAAAAGGGGACTATAGGTATATATGGTAAAATTCTTAAACACTTTCTTTTTTGCTGTTGTTGATTTGTGAGTTGTTTGTTTGTTTGTTTGTTTGTTCTATTTTGTTGGTTGTTTGGTTGGTTTTAAAGACAGGACTTCTATACACACTTTTGGCTGTCCTGAAAATAATAGAAATATGCCTACTTCTGCCTCCATAGTGCTGGAATTAAAGTCATAAAGCACCATGACTGGCTAGCACTGACTTTCTTAACAGTACTTAGACCATGGTTTTTCCATTAATATTGCAAACATAAAATTGTATTCATTATTTATGAAGTCATATATTTCAAATATCTATGGTTTTCTTTTATAAACTATATCATTCAGAAAAAAAAAAACAGTATTTGTCTCACACCTTGATGTAGAATAAAATTTTTATTAGAATAGTTTGGGGCTAAACAATTCTCCATATCTCATAAAAATAATATAGTCAGTCTTCATAGAATATATATATATATATATATATATATATATATATATATATAATCCAGTGGACAACATATTTCAAATTGAAGCTCTATATCTTTATTAAAATTGTTCTTAAGCTATACTACAAGTATATATTAGTTTAGTAACCAGATGACACCCTAATGATCTTCAGTTGGAGATCTTATAGATGTACATGCTTTGGGCAAAGTCTGACTTCTTCGCATAAAGCTAATGGAAAGAGTGTGACCTTCAACCTGATTGACCAGTTACCAGGCCAGGCAGAACCCAGAAGCTTGGAAAGATCAGATTATTTCTTGGAGACTAGGAACAGTGGGTGCAAAGCGGGATCAAGAGCTAGTCTAATCACTTAAATTACCAGCTGTGTGCAAAGGAATATTATTGGATGGAAGATGGAAGGAAACAAAGGTGAAGACAGGAAAGTAGACCAAAGATAAGGAGTTGGAGAGATATGGACCATGGCAGAAGTCGGAGTGTGCAGATAGATGCATGCTATGAATTGCTTCGTGGAAGTGTGTTGGAGGAGCTATGAACAAGTCTGCACTCAAGGCTATTAGAACCATTTTGAGTTTTCTGAATGGTGAGCAGTGTCAAGATAAAGAACTGTTTGACTGGATATTTACTACCATGGCTTGTTCAATACAGGAAAGTAGAACTTATCTAAAGGAAACGCTTAAGTCTAAAAATGTCCCGAATCCCTGTGAAGCCACCTTATTATCACTGATCTGTCAGAATATGCAGTGACTTTCTCAGACCACTGAACCAGTCTAAGCAAAGCACAGCTCCAGCAGAGGGACTTCTAGGTGACATTTTCGTCTTGGTATTATGCGCACATACTCAGTGGTATACTGAGCCATGACACACTTGTTGACTATAACCCATTATATGCATCACTTCTCAATGTCATAGGTAAACAATATTGCATTGGCTCAGAAGTAACTATACTAGGCCATTTATAGCAGTTAAAGCACTAAATTAGAAAATACTGAAAGTTCATTTTTGAACCAGGTTTTTACTGGTCTGTTAGCATGAGTTATTAAACATGTGACAGTGTGATAGTTAATATTGATGTCAACCTATCTGAATTTAGAATTACCTAGAAGATGCATTGCCTGTCTATAAAGGATTTTTTTTACATTAGGATAATAGAGGTAGAATGACCAATCCAAAATGTAAGTGAGAAATTTTCAGGGACTGTTTATTCCACTGGGCTGAACTAAAAGAAAAAGGCAAACTAAGCACCAACATTTATCTCTTCTGCTTCTTGACTTCTGATAACACTGCGTGAGCTGTACACTTTTAACAAACCTGTCTTCCTTTAAGGTACAAAAGGAAGCCATACTGACAGCCCACTACTACTGAAAGGCAAGAAATAAATCCGTAAATACAGGAAGAAAAATTCTAAAAACACAGAGCATATGAATGCCAGGAACACTTCTCTCTTGAGAGGAGGTGGCCAATCTGAACTGTGTGAAATCACTGGGTTGGTCTCGTTCTCCTGCCTATAGTCTGGTTCATGGAGACTTCCCTGGATGTTTTGTTGGGATCACAGAGCAGACTTGATCCCAAGTTTTTAGAGTCATATTAGCCAGAGTACTCAAGCAGGTTGCTTCCTCATAGAAAATTCAACAGAAACCAGAAAAATGTAGAAGAGAGAGTAATGGCACCAGAAGACAAATTTTCATGGTTTTCTCTAATTTCCCTCCATTGTGTTGTTAGAGACACTTTCTGAAACCTTTCTAGGCTGCAGGGTCTTTGTTGCTCGTGGGTTTGTGGGGGCTATTGTTTTTTTATATGAGAAGTTGTATTTATTTGCTTAGTTAGGATTTTTAGACTTGGTCTTGCCATACACTGGCATTGAACTGACTATTTAGATAGTTCAAGCTAGTCTCAGAGTATGATCCTTATACCTTAACCTC
The DNA here is from genome assembly GCF_011762505.2 of Arvicanthis niloticus. NCBI lineage: Eukaryota > Metazoa > Chordata > Mammalia > Rodentia > Muridae > Arvicanthis > Arvicanthis niloticus. The sequence continues at coordinate 14,753,920 of NC_133438.1, forward strand.
CAAAGTGTTTGGATTATAGGTTTATTCCACCATGCCCAGCAGCCAGTCAATGCCTTAAGAATACATTCAAAGCAAAGAACAATACAAGGCCGAGGCAATCAGCACATTGACCAACTTAGTCAAACTAACAGCTATCTTCAGAGTAAAAACATAAAGTTTTGCTGCCTTGTTAAAAGATTGAGGCTCCCAAGCCCCAGATCCCTTGCCTTTACCATGTCACTGGCTTGCAGATATTACTTAAATCTTATTTATACTATCTTTCGATAACTGAATCATGGAAAATCAGTATGGAAAATATGGCAGCTAACAATAAGGTCCTGTGTGTCTGCAATGGGAATCTTGTTTCTTCTGCCAGCTGCCATGAAACAGACAAGTTAATCTGTTAGCTTTCAAGTAGAACAAAATCTCATCTGAAATTATAAAATAGATAAATAGGTTCTGGACAGGTGGCTCAGTGGGTAAGAGCACTGACTGCTCTTCCAGAGGTCCCGAGTTCAATTTTCAGCAACAACATGGCAGCTCACAACCATCTTTAATGGGATTCCATGCCCTCTTTTGGTGAGTCTGAATGTCCGAAGATAGCTATAGTGTACTTGTATCTACATAAAATAAATAAATCTTTTAAAATGTATTCATAAATCAGTAAATAATAAATATAACTTTGCTATAATGGAACAGTTCTAACAAATTCAGTTCTGTTTATTGCCTTGAACAGAAGTGGTAGCTTGGATGTATCATAGACTTGGGAAAACTTAAAACAATATACAATTCATGATGTATCATCAGGTGTACACACACACACACACACACACACACACACACACACACACTTTTGAGTAGTTCATTGTTTTAAGGTCTCCCAAATCTATGTTGTGGATATTTCCTTCATGTAATGTTTGCTGACTATATTTTAAACTATATAATCCTGGCATTTGATAAAGACTCATTGAGGGAACTGGCTCTATCCTAAGCCAGATTTCCTAAGCAGTAGAACTTTGCTTTAGAAACTCTGTGAATTTTTTCTTGACTTAGGCTCATATTAGTTGTCCTTGATCTCCAATTTAGTTTTTATTAACATACTAAGATATTCAGTTCAGCTTCAGGTTACAATGGCAATAATTTAGAATTGAATTATATTGTCATCGCTCTGATAGCACTTAATATATTTGTCAGGGTAAAGACTACAAACTTATTATTAATAAGTACAAGGAATGTGAACCATGTCTATATATTACTCCTTATAGGAATTGCTTGGAGTCCTTTTAAAATGTTGCCAGAATTATATTTGAATAGTCAAGCCAAAATACAGAACAAGGCAGACGCAGATGGAGATGATGAAGGATCATACTATGCAAACAGTAGAGAAGAGACAAGGTAAATATCAGGAATGTCAGTACATTCCGGAGATGTACTGGAATGTGTTTGGTTGTGATATGATGGAAGCAAGGCACAGTAGTGGCTGAAATGACAGTACAGGTGATGACCAAGTGAGACATGCTAATATACATTAAGATTTGATTATTCTCTTATATCTACTAAATGTTCTAAGCAACTCTATGAATACAAATAAACCACCCTATTTTTCTCAGCAAATCTTTGCCAACACTCAGGAAGCTTCAGTTTAAACAAAGCATACAGATGTTTATGTTTAGTCCAGAAATTTGAGAATTTTCATCAGGATACATAAAAATTGAGTCTGGAAGTTTGTGGTCTGACAAGCCCTCCTACTCAAAAGCAAAAAAAAAAAAAAAAAAAAAAAAAAAATTACTGAGAAAATACTCTTCAAGGGAACAGTATGATGAACTTTCAGAGACGAGGGGAAACGGCTCCTCATCCAAGACAACCAGCCAATGCTATAAATCATCACTCTGGCCACTCCAAGCCACGCCCAGCTCTATGTGCTTATTTGATTCAATGTTGCAAAACTAGAAACAAAGAAAGATGTTTGTGTCAATGACCACACACTGGAACTCATAGTTATGATGTGCTTCATACCTTCAATATAGAATCCTGGATCAGCAAGGTTCTGATTCCTAGCAATGAAATTTTTCTCATATATTTCATAGCATTGCACACTGTAATTTCCCTCTTGAGGTATGGTTTTTCATAGTGTTTAATGTTTAAGAAAAGCCATTGATCGTCAGCTGTATTTAGAGCCATGGGTTAAGCACTGAATTCCAAGATGGAAAGAGTGTAAGAGTTTTGCTTTAAAGGAACTTGATCTGGGCAGTCATCTCTGGAAATAGACCATCACAGCAGTAAACATGTGGTGCCCCTCCAACAAAAATATTTACATTGTTACTCAGCTTATCGTGCCATATTTATTAATGATTTGACCTACGAGAATAAGAGATATTTTCTAAGTATTACATCTCTATAGATGTATAGTCTATATGATTGTTATTGTTTCCCACAGTTGAAAGTGAAACAAGGTTGCAATTGGCTAAGCTTATTCATGTCATGAGATTTTATTAAAGAATAAGATGCCAGAAATATAAAAAGTAGTCTGGACAAAAATTAATTATAGCCAAGCATGGAGGTACATGCCTCTATTTTCACCATACTCAGGAGGCAGAGACAGTAGGATCTCAGAGTTTAAAGCCAACTTAGTCTACATAGTAAGTCCTAGACCAGCCAAGGCTCCATAGTAAGGCCATTTTTCAAATAAAAATAGAAAACAAAAATTAATGATATTGACAACTTGTGTTTCTCTATACCCACTACAGTCACCAGTTTTAATTCATATCGTACTTCTTTGACCTGGTCACTCATCTCTGCCTGTGTGAAGCTGTTGTAAAGTCAATCTCTCTGCAAACTCACTACCTTCGGGAGTTATTTTCACTAAAATGGATCCAATAAACTTCAACATCATGACAAGGACAGAATGCTAAGATGTTAAGGAAATGTCCTGCCTCTTATTTATTTGTTCCAGGGAGTCATCCTTACATGATCTTTGTTGAACATGAAATTGAATGTTTATTGTATTGAGACACTAAGCAACAGAAAAGTTTCTTATGTTGGTCATCATATAGGAGAAAGAAAAATACCAACTTCTAGAATGCATTATTCTCTATTTCAGACCAGAAAGCACCTTGTTTCTTATTCATACCTTACTTATATTTAGTACCTGGAGCACTTTAGGGTAAGAAGCTAATGAGAAATGGAAATACAAACATAAGCATCTAATTTCATCATAGGTTGCTAGTCTTCTCTTCTCCAAACTTATTTGATAAATACATCACAAATCTTCAGCCAAATTACCATCCCTGGATCCTTTTCTCATTTGTTCCTAGAATGTTAACTGTTCTATGTGTATTGTTACATTAGCCTTTTGCACAGCCTAGGCTTCTACAATCCAACCTTTTAATCATGTTTTTGATAGTTCTCAGTCCTCTTGGTCTTTGCAGTTTCTCCTGACAGAAATTTTAATCTTGTTTCAACCACAATATAAAAATAAATAAATAAATAAATAAACCTAACATGTTTTTTTGAGAAAATTTTTTCTAGTTGTCTTCAAAAGTTTATGGCTTTTGGTTGAGAAGAGCCTCTTTGTTTCCTCTTACTGACCTGTGTTGTGTTTGCTCAGTTAACCATTCTGGATCTTCACAGTTTGACATAGGCAAGGACTTTGTCCCTTTGTCACTTACATGACTGAAGCTTTCTTGTTAGTTACTTCCCAGTGGTGATCTTGAATTTCATTAATGGTAACCTTCCAGGAAGGTCCTACTTTCTCTCCTTGCTCCATTGTACCCTAGGGGAGTCAGTAAACACTCCTTCCCTGCTACATTACTGTTTTCTAGTTGCTCTTTCTACTCATAGTCTCACCTTTCATTGGCATCTGTTCCTTCACGTGCATTACATCCTTTCTCTCTCCGGCTAACTTATATTCCAGTAACTCTCATGTCTGTGTCTCTTGTTCCATCTGATCTTCTAAACTCAGTTACATATAGGTGCCCCCTGAATATTTCCAAAATGGACATCCTCCAGACTCCATACGAATAGTGTGTCTAAAAGATGTGTCTTAAAGGGAAAACTGAAAATTGTATCTCCTGCTGTGTAAACAACTCCTTTTTTTTTTTTTTTTAGTTACTAGCTCAACTTGGACTTGAGTAGGCATTTCAAACATTGCCTGCTATTCACTGTTCTGCTAGCATCTCATAGTTTTCAACTGTCATTATCATGTTTACAAAGTATCTTCCAATTAACTTCCTCTCCGAAATCTCTCACCAGCATTTGCTTCTCTATGTTTAGTTACTATCTTTAACTTGAGCCATTGTTTTTCTGTTAATCTCACTACCTATCCTAGCAATGCCAGATAGCTATTTATAAAGCATGCATAGAAGGCTGCAAGTCTCGGGTAAGACTTCTCATTTTACAGCATCTATGAGAAAAATGAAGAGCCAGTGGGTGCTTGTCACCAAGCCTGATGACCCAAGTCCAATCCTTTAAACCCATATAGTAGAAGGAGAGAATCAACTCCACAAGTTTTTCTCTGACCTCCTGTATGTGCCATGGTCCAAGCGCATGAACAGACACACACAGAATAAATAAGCAAATAAGTAAGTAAGTAAGTAAGTAAGTAAGTGTAAAAGTGACTCTAGTAATCGGGAACAACAATAACAATTAGAATTTTATAACAGTGTACACTAAGCCAGAGAATTTAGAGAACACTGAGACATAATCCCCACCAACACAGTCTGACACTGCTCGAGTGTGAATAGACCTGACCAACAGAAAAGAGAGAACACAAAAATATGTATATACTTAGTACCTACCAATCTCTCAAGGGATTCAGTAAACAGATTACATATGAACAAAGTTTCTTACAGTTGGATTAGAACATGCTACCCTATATCCTGGGTTGTAGGTGAGGGATGAGGGAGCAGATATGTCTTCTCATGTCTACCATTAGGACCTTCCTGCCACCTCTACCTGAGCTAACAAACTTTTAGAAACTGGGTAGAAAGCATTTAATTGGGGGCTTGTTTACAATTTAAGTGGCTTAAGTAATTTATCATCATGGCAGGCAGGCAGGCATGGTGCCAGAGCAGTAGGTGAGAGGCGCATCTTGATCCACAGGCACAAAGAAGTTAGATAAGTAGAGACACTGGGCCTAGCATGGGCTTTTGAAACCTTAAAGCATACTCCCAGTGACACACCTCTTTCAAAAAGGCCACACCTCCTGATCTTTTTAATCCTTCCAAGCATTTTCTCATCCTAGTGATTAGGTATTCAACTATAGGACCCTATGGGGGCCCATTCTTATTCAAACCATGACAATGACATAGAGTAAGCAATTGGCTATAAGGTAAACACATCTAAGACTATAACACCAGGTGTTTGTACATAGTGAAACCTGGATTATGCACTTATTATAGATCATAACTGTGTCCTAAAAGCACACTTAACCATCACTAAAGGAAACAGACTTCAAAGTCAAAAGGGACTACAAATACCTAGTGCATTAACAAACACCAGAAGTGTGAGCGTGTGTTCATATACATATGAACATATTTTCCAGAGCAGCCACATTACTGGATTAAAATTCCTTTACAATTTATAACAACATTTAAATTACCCATAGTACTAAAAAATTATCATACTTTATTGTTTTCTAGCACTGTAAAACACAAAAGACAGTTGTTAAATGTCAGAAATCACTTTTTTGTGTGGAGTGAATAGAGAGAAAATGGAGAAAGAAAACATTTACAAACAATATCTTTTGGGAATTTTAGTCTCTCTCTCTCTCTTTCTCTCAATATCTCATTTATCTTGGCACAACTTTATACAGAAATACAACATAAACAAGAGAGATCTACCAACAACAGCTCTATAAGACATTTAAGATAACATTGTAATGATGACAAGCTACTGTGATTTTTGATTGGCTGCCACTATATGGCCAGTGACCTCATGTTCTTGCCCATATGTGTCTCATGCTTTCCCCTCCGCGACAGTGAAATCATCTGAAAACGTGAGCTGAAATAAAGCTTTCTTCCTTCCGGTTATTTCTGTAAAGTGTTTTGTCACAGGAGCAGGCTCTGCTATAAATGCCTGGTGGTTCTTGAACCTTTGAAACTAGTTTATGGGAGGACCATTGAAGGTTTACAGCTGTACTCTAGATCTCTTAAAGTCTGCAAGTAGAACTTAATGGACCCTTCCGGTGGGAATTTGAAAAAACAAAATGTTGGTTAAAAACACAGATAGTTAAGGCCCAGCTCATGAGGTTTCAGAGAGAATCAATGTCCAATCATGAATGTGTGTTAACAGTTTAACGGACAATCTAGAGTCTAGAGATATTCTTCCAAAGGTGTGAAGATTGGAGAGACTAGGTTCAAAATTATTTCACTTAGCAGAGGAAATTTTAAGGCAACATAGAATCAGCCAATGGCATGGTCTTGCTTAGTGATATTAAGAAGAATTACAGTGAGAGGAGAAAAGGGTCTACAAAAAAAGTAGGGTCACATTGTCTGGGAGCACAAGTATATTTCAGGTTTCAGAAAAGTTCAGTGTAGGAATTGTATTACTATAATTATTCGGTAAATTAGTGTTTTGAAAGAAAAATGAAACAATGCCCTGGTATTATAGGAATGGTGAGTTAAGTCACTACCCTACTATAGTAGTATGAATACATACATATAGTAGTATGAATACATACATATAGTAGTATGAATACATACATATAGTAGTATGAATTATTTTCATTTAAAAAGAAAGTGTTCCCTGGGGTTTCTGCTGGTAACCTAGTCAAGGACTTTCTCAGATTTAGCCCTGCAATACTCAGAAACGTTGCTGCCATGCTCTGAGTAGGACAGCCCCATTTAAGCTCTCAGCAGATTGTGGCATCACCATGTAGGGCTCTTTTATAGTATAGGAAATGCAAGAGTGACCAGACCATTAAAGTTTGCACCAAGATTCCAGAGGAAAGCTTATTAGGTATGGTAACATGTTACAGGGTTAGGTACCTGGTATGTAGTAGCTCCTGAAGCCAGTGCTATTTGAAGCGGTGCAGCTGAAGACTACATTCCAATGGAGATCTCAGAGTGATAAAAATTCTAAGAAGTATAACTGGCCTGAGAGAAAAGTCATGCGCTTCATAAAACAGGGCCATGCTGGCAGGGCCACCAGAACACAGATGAGGCTACCACATGTCCCACATGTAGACATGTACCATCTACATCCAGCGAATGTTTCCTGGTCTATGTTTTTACTTTGGCCTTCTCTCTAAATGCTATCCTCCTGATTCTCATTTATTGAATGAAACATTTACTCTATACTATTTTAAATTGGAGGAATCCAATTTATTTGATTGGTTATTTCTTGTTGTCTTAATAGGAGCTCACAGTTAAAGGATTGCCATGAGACTCAGAAGAGACTATGAACTTTGGACTTCAGAATAATGTTGTAAATGTAAATCTGTGAGGACTCTTAAAGCAAAACAAATGTTTTTCACTTATGGGCCTATAGGGAGTAGTGGTGGAATGCCAGAGTTTGAATGTGAAGTGTTCCACACATCCTAATGTGTGAGAAATTGATCTCAAAATAGTTACTCTGTTTTGACAGGTTATGGGTATCTTTGGGACATGGAGCATAGCCATCAGCAGAAAGTCATTTGGGAGCAAGCCTAGAAGATAATATAATACCCATTTTTGTGTCTGACCCAAACTCTTTCCTGTCGGCTACTGCAATGGTCAATGTCCTCACGTCACAGAAACGCATGCTTGCCTGAACATCTATGGTGCTTATACCCCTCAGAAAATTTACAATTAAACTGAAAATGCTTACTTACTTTTTTGCTTACTTATATCTAGTATTGATAATAACTGTCCCAAAAAACACTTAAATACAGATAACAAATATCATACACGGGGTATAGACATTAAAGCAGATGTACATGGTTCTAGGTGGTCTATACGTCACTATGAACATTATGACACAACCTTTTCCCAGGTAATGTTTAAGAACTGGTCCTAAATGTTTGCAATGGCTTCGATCTGTTCAATCCTAAATTCTGAAAATAATTTTATGACACTGCTGTTCAAATTTAAGGTTCTTATTGAATAGCATTATTAATTACCCATTTAGAGGCTCATCAACAAGATTTTCAGATCAGTTGGTTAATTCACAGAAATTGAAGGAAACATGAAAAAAGAAAGTGAAGGATGAAAGGAAGGAATAGAGGACAAGAGATGGGAGAGGTTTTAGGCTTTTATCAAATCTATCTCATAACTTACAACATTTGCACTATGTCACAGCCAAAAGGCTGTGAAGTAGCCCACTTAAAACATTTTCAGTAACAAAAGGAATCAGACTGTGGGTCAGGTCATCTTTGAAACCAAGAGGAAAGACAGATGCAAACAACAGGGAAAGACAGATAAAAGCAAACTTCACTAAGCTTTTAGTTTGATCATGTCGCCTTTAGTTTCTCTGTCATTTATAGGCACAGCTCATGCTGTGAAAGAGGTCCCAAAGATGATCCAGAAACTTACAGCCACAGAGGATGCCAGATATCCAACCCTGACATTTTCCCCATAGTGACTGTATGTTGTGAAACGCAAAATATGTTTTGTTTTCTGTCACATCAATAATTTGATTTTATAAAAAAAACTTTTTTTTTTTTTTTTTGGTTTTTGGTTTTTTGAGACAGGGTTTCTCTGTGTAGCCCTGGCTGTCCTGGAACTTACTCTATAGACCAGGCTGGCCTCAAACTCAGAAATCTGCCTGCCTCTGCCTCCCAAGTGCTGGGATTAAAGGCATGTAGACTAGAATTACAAGACAAGCTGGTAGGGTCCCAAGCAAGGCCCTAGTGGTGAGTGACTTTGCCCCTCTCTATCTCATATTTCCACCTGCCCTTTAATACTAAATCAATCTTTTTTGATATTTCACACTCTCTGATTGACAACTCTAAATTTTTTGGCAAGTCTTTAGATGGCAGTAAGTCTTCTTCACCCTGTGATTCTGCAGCATAGGAGAGAAACAAAGGGTAGGGCAATTTAAATCCTATGAAAAACTAGGAAGGCTGTTCCCAAAGAGAAGATTGCCAGAGTCAAGTGGGAAGAGAGTTCCTATGCACTGACTGGTTTTTGTTAGCTTAACACAAGGCTAGACACATCTAGAGAGAAGGGATCTGAAATGAGGAAACATCCTCTGTAAAATTATTCCATAGATAAACCTGTGAGAAATTTTCTTGACTGATGGGAAGGGCCCAGCCAACTTTGTGTGGTACCATCCCTGGGCAGGTGTATGTAACATAGAAAACTGAACAGACCAGGAGGAGCCAACTCCTCTATGGCCTATACTTCAGGTCCTGCATCCAGGAGCCTGTCTTTGAGTTTCTGTCCTGGCTTCCCTCAACAGTGGATTGTGAACTTGAAACTGTAAGATGTAATAAACCATTTTATTACAAGTTGTTTTTGTTCCTGTTCTTTATGATATCAAGAGAAACCCCAACTAGGACAATTTTTTTATTCCCACAGTGAAACCTCATGTACCCATGACATGATACTATGAAGAACATGAAGATACACAAAGTTTCCCATACAAAGGATCAACTGTGCAATTTGGCATTTATTGTCAGGGATTCAGCCTTGGTAATCACCAAGTGAAAGGTTCTCTTAGTATGAGAAATGAAGTGGATTCTAGTTAAATAAATGCAAAGAAGAAGAAAAAGAAGAAGAAGAAGGGGAGGGGGAGGGGGGAGGGGGAGGGGGAGGGGGGGAGGGGAGGGGAAGGGGGAAGGGGGAAGGGGGAAGGGGGAAGGGGGAAGGGGGAAGGGGGAAGGAAGGGGGAAGAAGAAGAAGAAGAAGGAGGAGGAGGAGGAGGAGGAGGAGGAGGAGGAGGAGGAGGAGGAGGAGGAGGAAGAAGAAGAAGAAGAAGAAGAAGAAGAAGAAGAAGAAGAAGAAGAAGAAGAAGAAGAAGAAGAAGAAGAAGAAGAAGAAAAGAGGAGGAGGAAGAAGAAGAAATAAGAAATAATAAAGGACTGCTTTTTTGAGTTTGGAAAAACATGTAAACATTTAAAAATATTTTTATTTATTATTTGATAATATCATAGATTAATACAAGGTATCATGATAACACCTAACCCAAATATTCCCTGTCACTCTGCCCAGACTCCACCAATATTTTCCCTTTCCATTTTTATGTCTTCCTGCTCCTCCTATTCTTCTGTTTCTGCTTTTATTTCTGTTTTATAACCCACTGATTGCAGTTAGTGCTACCTATGTGTGCCTGGGCAGGGAACCATACACTGTCAGCATGGGTAACCTTCCAGAAGCCCAGAAAAAAATAAACCTCCTTCCCCAGAAGCCATCACTATCCATAGCTAAATCTACATCCTTCGAATGGCTGTGAGAAGCATCATTTCACAGTATTTTCCTTCATCTTTCAGCTCTTACATTCTTCTCCTGTTTCTCGGTGTTCCCTGAGCCTAGGGTAGGGGTTGTTATTAAAAATATAACATGTAGGGCAGAGCATGTAACAGTCACTTCTCAGCACCTTGACAGCATAGCTGAAGCCCTCAAAAGACAAGCTCCAACTGCAGCTCCTTTCTCTGCTTAAAATCCTGTCTATCAGATAAACAGAAGGAGTAAGAATAGAAATAAAAATATAAAAGCATCAGCAAGAAGGCATGGCATTGGAAACACCAACAACCATGGATAAAACCCTGAGAAGAAATCTAATCCAGCACATGGCGCTAGGTGTGAGTCTATGATCCCACCATTAGCTCTTGTTGAGAACGTATGACCTTCTGTGCTATGGTAGTAAGGTGGCACTGATTAAGAAAAATGCCGATTCTTCCATCTCTCCAAGGGCTATAGGGGACTGATTGAATGGCATGTTCTTTAGGTCATTAAAAGCATTCACTCAAAGTAAATTTGGGTCTACATCGGCTAACGGTCAACAGGAAGTGCTGAAAGCACGTGAGCTCCTAGAAAAATGAGCTTGGAAAAGTACCAAATAACTTTATCTCTCTCAATTTTCAAAGAGAAGATTTCTAAAAATGATGTCCTCATGGGCATTTCACTGAAGCTTAAGGAGCTGCAGTCGTCATGAACTGATTTTTAAAAACTGTATTCATAGTTCAATACAATTTTGAAAAGTCAGTGTTCTTATGTCAAAGCATTCTGTTTTCCGTTTCTCAATAAATCTCTGTTCAACATCTACTATGAACAGTTCATGTTATGCAGCACGAATGGTGTGAAGTTCAGATGACTTTATTTTTATCCTTACAGACTGTAAGCATTTTGTTGTGGTGAAAGACATCTAAGAAGTACCTGTGATGCAGGCAGGATATGAGAATAGCAAGAGGAAAATAAGAGCAAACTTCAGATGAAACTTAAGGAAACCAAAACTATTCCTGTAGTATGGGTGTGTGGTGGGCAAGAATGATATCTCTGAGTTGAGCCTTGAGAGCTCTATGTGACTTCTACATCTGTGCATAAAAGCTGATGGCATACCAAGTGAAAAGAGTGCAATAAAAAGAAGAAATGTTGGAATCTTCTTCTCCAGAAATCATATCATACCCCTTATGCCAGAGACCTAATTCAACCTTCCATTTAGCAGAAGTGAAGACTTGAATTTCAACAAGGTTAAGAGTTCTTCTAAATTTACAATTCCAGTTGGGGAGGACTGAGGGTTTTTTTTTTTTTTTCATCTCCCATAAAAGTTCTCTTCATCTGCATCCTCTCTCTCTCTCTCTCTCTCTCTCTCTCTCTCTCTCTCTCTCTCTCTCTCTCTCTCTCTCTCCCTCTGTCTCCATTCATGCCAAAGTGTATATTGGTCCACAACATGATCCAAGCAGTTTGAGACAGGGACAGGCTATGTTCTCTGTGAGATGATAATTGATTCACACAGGAATTTGCCTCTCCCTTGGCCTCATGAGTTCCAGATTCTAAGCAAGTCCTGGCCTCAGTCTTTATTAACTGAGAGAGTCAAAGCAGATTGTCATCAAGGAAAGGAATTTATGAAACGAGCCAACAGTACTCGAAATCCTTCAAACACAGCTTCCTTAGGCTTGACTCCCTCTAGAGCATGTTGTAGGAAAAGACTCCATCAGTAAAATTCTTTTCTCAATGCACAGGTCAAAATGGGAAGTTCGTGTGTTAAAACCAACCTGCCTTTAAACGCAATCAAATAGAAGCAAAGGCAGAGCAGCTGGGGTCTTTCTTAATGGGTAGAACTCAAGTGATTTAAAATCGCTGCCTCATTCGAGCACTGGTGCCAGCGCCAGAGATCTCTGGCGTAAGGTCATTAATGACTGCCTGTGTGATTTAAAGTTAAAATTCCAAATTCACAATAATAGCTTCAGCATGAGACCGTTAGTTTCTGTTATCAGCTCATATTTAATAAATTCTCTCAAATCAGATAAACCTATCATCATGAAGGATTTATTTCTCCAATTTGAAATGTACTAACCCAGTTCTATGAGATACAGCTTCTTATATGCAGAAAGCACACATACTCATTTGTAAGTTTATAAATGTCAAGTGTCTTTTTTTTTTTTATGGCCAACATGCTTGTATTAGTTCCATATTGTGAAAGAATACAACAGGGGCTTGCTGAATTCTCACAAACATTAACACTAGAATGTATTTTAAAGTGTTCTTTCATTTGCTTTGCATGTTAAATCTCAATACATTTTTTAAACATGAAAAAAATTCAGTGACCCTGAAGCAGTTGTATCACACATTATTCAAAAGAGAATATGTTTAAGAATCCCTAACACGAGTCCATGGCTAGGTAGTCAAGTTCATCAAATTATTTTTGACTTCCAATCACAGTGGGAGCCGACAGATAGATAGATAGATAGATAGATAGATAGATAGATGATAAATACATAGAGAAATATGCATATGCTGTAAATAATATTTTATAGAGATATATACATTTATACATAATAGCACTTTGAAGAAACTTATTAACATGCAACAGTAGACATTATAATTACAGATGAGTGCAGACAACCACAAAATTCCTTTACATGAAGAAATTTGTAAACAATAAGAAAAAAAAAAGAAACCATAAAATTTAGTGTGAATAATAACAGTCATCTGAATTTATTCAAGAATTCTTTTTCTTTTAAATAAAAAAGAAAACACCCCACATTTTATTATTGGCAAAAATGACACCGTATGTCATTCTTTCTCGGTAATGTGCCTGTAGCAAAGAAAGCTCATGTTAGTCTTTAGGTCCTCAGCTACAATTGATAAATAAAGTACTTTGACTTGTCTACTAATATTAATAATTAACTTGATTGATTAATATACATTAAAGGAATAAAGCAAAGTCATGCTGGTGGGAAACTGTAACAGATTGGTTATTTATTTGAACACCAGGATTCATTTTGACTCCCCTAAATACTGAAGGCAGATAATTACGCACCTTCTAAAGAACTGAGGGAGGAGGGGGGGAAAAATTCCAGTTTTTCACAACTTGCAAAATGTAGTGACTAATCTTTCTAATATTGTATTACACAGTCTTATGATGCCTCCCGATAGTCATTCACCATCTCCTTATTCCACAGACTGGACTCACTTGACTCTCTGTTTATTTAACTGACACTTGTTTGAAAGGCTGGTTGCTTCTTATCCCTTTGAGTCACACACTGAGTCTGGGAGCCTCTGCTCTGGCACTTTTAGCACCTCATTAATTACTAACTGTAGCAAAGTCCTGCTGTTTTGCAACTCCACTGCCTTTGTTGGGAAGTCACAAGCCCTTGCTAGAATGAGAAGGCAGAAAAGAGTTATCAGCCAAATGCTCAGTTTGGCTGCTTCTTACAAAGGCTAATTATCTTGAGGTCTTGTACTTTCTGTAGATATTCAAGCTAGATAAACTTATTCATTGGCACTTGGGAGTTCCTTTAAGTTAAGCACCAGGGGTATCTAGGATGTACTGTTTTTGTTTTGTGTCCTGTAAGATCCAAGAGTTAAACTGTCATCAAAGTTATACCTGAGCATTGGAGATGAAATACAAGTGTCCCTGGTTCCCACAGGCAAGGTCTGGGAGGGGGCACAGAGCATCACCATAGGCAATTAGAGAACTCATGGTGTCCTTAGCACTTCCTGCCCAAGTCTCTCCTTTGGCACTTGGATCCGAGCTCTCTCTTGATGTTTACTTGTTGCACATGCAAGCCCTGACCTCCTCCCCACAGAAAATAAATCAATAAATAAACCCTTCAAACGCTGCACTCTTTAGTGTTACCTATCTGTAACGCCTTGCCATGTGGCCCACATACTTTTGTATGGAGACCCTTAAGACATATGGTGTTTCTCCCACTATAAAATAGACATAAAAATAATTCTATTAGTCATTGGTTGATATTGAACAAATTTTTGAGAGACAAGAAAGTTTTATCATGAATTACCCATCAAACTAACTGGATATCCAGTGGCAAGGGGCAGATAGATTGAACAAATGCAGTAAGTAATGTTTCTATTACTCTTAGAAATGCATTGCTTGTGTGGGTTATGTGTTCTCTGAGTGGATATTCCTTCCTCTGACAATCACATAAAGATGAAATGGACCTAAAAGTTAATAGCCCACGATCTAAAGAACAGATTCTCTTTCCCTTTGTACTGAATCAGAAGAGTTTGCTAATCATTCTGATTAAGATTATTCCGCCCAACAGCTTGCTATCATGTTTTAAAGGGAACCTTCCAGCAGCTCTTTTCCAAACAAAGAGAGCCTCTAGGATTCTTTGCTCATTTAGGTGTCTCAGACATTCTTGATAATGAGCTAATGATTTGGATGACTGGAACCTCACCTCTCCACCTGCCCTCACCTGTCAGTTTGAAATTTTATCTCATCCTCCATTCTCTCCCTTGCATGCTTCCCTCTTCTTCTGTCACCTGATGAAGGTTGCAAGGACATAGACCACGATGCCTACCTTCAAGGTCACCAGATTGAAAAGAGCTGAGATGCAGGTAAATATACAGACAACAGCTTTCTCAGTAAAGTCAGACTTAGGATTCAATAGTTCTAGCAACATAGACTTTGATTCACCACCACCCTACCCCACCCCACCCCCAACTCCCTTTAACAAGCTGTTTAAGTGACAATTGCCTTTAGGTTCATTTGAGCATGAGTAGAGCAGTGAGTTCCAACCCTGGGTCACACTCAGATCTCCTGGGGAGCATTTAAATCATATAGACACCTATTCACCATTCACCAACTCTGACTCAATTATGTTGAAATGGAACTTATTCTTGGTGCTTTTCCATGCTTGTGGGTGGGTATGTGTCAGGACACAGATACTTTAACTTTAAGTCTTGTATAAACCCTGAAGAAAGGGTTTCAAAATGTCTGAATATATAATGACTTAGCAGGGCTATGCTAGAGCCTGTGACTATGAGCCTCTTAATCAGTTTCCAGTTGTTATTGGTCCCGCAGATCCTTGGATCACCTATAAAAACTATTGAACAGAGTGCTTGGGATTGGAGCCTGAACTCAAACTAGTATCTCCCTCAACCTCCATTCCTTTCTTGAATGTGCAAACACACACACACACACACACACACACACACACACACACACACACACACACACACAGAATTTATAAGTCATATATTTCTAAGAGTAATAGAAATATAACTGTGTTTGTTCAATCTATCTGCCCCTTGCCCCTGAATATCCAGTTAGTTGGATGGGTAATTCTTGATTGTCCATCTGATGAAAAGTAAGATGCCCAGCACAAGCAAGAAGGTAGAAAATAACTTGCAATCTTACAAAGTAGATAAATGAACGTAATGCCTATGACATGACTGAGGTCCTCAATCATAGCTTAGAATATGTGTTCTCAGAAACTAAGGAACATTCTAACAGGCTCTATATAGAGAGTGGCTCTTAAATTGATTTTGAAAGAGACAAGAATTGCTTTATAAGTCTGCCCTTGAAAAGTAATACATGCAACATCTGAGCTAGCCTTTTGCAAAACTGCCATTAGATTTAGATGTAATGGTTCAGAATCTAATTCAATATTCAAGGCTTTGGAGAAGGCATCTTGATTACATTGACTTAATTCTGCTCATTTTTTAATTGGATATTTTATTTATTTACAATACAGATGTCACCCCCTTTCCGCATTTCCCCCTCTAGAACACCCTATCCCATCTCCCCTCCTCCTTTATGCTTTTATACCATTTTGATTACATGCATGTATTAAGGTCAGTTCTAGGTTGAGAGTCTAGCAATATGATCGATGCAAATAGTCAAGAAACAAGCAATACAATAAACAAATAGTCAAAGAAAAAGCAAGGCATTAAACCCAATTATGTGAACATTCCTGTGATCACTGTTTCTAAGGGCTTATCAGGATAACCAAAGTATCTGAACCTACTTCCCTGTACTAGCCCAAAGGCATTTTCATGTCTGAAGCCTACTATTGAGAATCCTGTCTGAAATTACTTCTTTGTTCTAGCCTAAAATTTAGATTCCTGACTGAAATTACTTCTTTGTTCTAGCCTAATATTTAGGTTCCTTCCTGAGATTACTTCTTTGTTCTAGCCTAAGATTTAGATTCCTACCTGAAATTACTTCTTTGTTCTAGTTTAATGTCAGATTTCTGCCTGAAGCCTACTTCTTTGTCCTTGGCCAATGTCATATTCTTGCCAAGCAGTCCCTAAGGCTCTCCGCCTCTCCCCATTTTTTATTTCATTAACAACACAGAGCCTGTTTTAGGTCATTCTGACAAGATTGTCTTCCTTACCCATCATAGAATATACATTATCAAAAGCAAGGCACTTCCGTCTAAGGTTGGTAAGGCTCTGTGAAGAATCTTATCTGTCCTTGGCTTGCCAGCCTGTTAATTTAATAACTCTGTCTGGGGGTCCATTTTCAGTTTCAAGCCATGTACTTTGCTGCCAACATGTTGACGTTGTTGAAGAAAAGCTTTAACACAATAGGCAGGAATAAAAGTATTCCCAGGACAAAAAGGGCTAGTATGATCAAGTTATATATGCCATTTTTGAAGCTTGACCAAAATAGAAATACTGACCTCAGGCCATGGGTTATTTTATCAGCAGTATCTACTGTATCAACGCTCAGCAGAACAGCATTCATAAAATTTATAAGCTCCCTATGTATATTTAAAACATCCCAAGAGATGTTAGAATTATGCCAAATACACTGCACGTGTCATTAAACTTCTTCCTAATTATAATGACTACCACTGTAAATTGTAGAACTAACATGAATCCAATGGTATGTGGTATGACACTCAAGATGGCTCCTTACCCTTAATTCTGAACCTCCTTCCAGTAATTTGAATAGAATAAAGAGCATCAATCCGTTCTTTCAAATGCCTATCTAAATCCTCTTGTATATTAAACACATTAGTAACATTTTTTGCTAAGTGATTAACAAAAGTAGCTGTCTTAACTTCTTGTGTCACAGCAATTGCAAAAGCAGTGGTGCTAGCAATTAATGTAATCAAAGCTGTTATACCAGCAATAGTCAAGCCCACTACCCTCTTGTTTCTCTTTAAAGCCTGACTCATTTCTTCCAGTACTTGCAAGCTATTTTTAAAATACCAAGGTTCTGTGATACTCAGGGCACTAAAACAAAAGCTGGTTGATAGTCCTCCAAAACTGACATGCCAGATTTCAAAACATAAATACAATTAGAAGGTGGACAATCAATGCAACTTACATTAAATACTGTAGAAGAAACAAAGGTAATTTTAACTTGAGAATTAAAAGAGCCTTAACACATGTGCTAACACCTGTTTGAAATCCAGATCCTGCTCCAACTTTATTTCTTACTAACATAACATCATAGAGAACTTCTGTTCATTTTCTTTCATGGTTGAAAAACACCTTTTCTTTCAGTCATCAAAAGTTGATACAGAAAAATGTATTTATTGTAAATAATTTCTAAAGCTTTCCTCATAAGTAAAGTTAAAGCTTCCAAAAACCCATGCTCTTTATTTCCTTGGTTTCATTCTCACTACAAATATTTCTAAGCTTACTATTTCCTTAGTCAAGACCCAGCTTGCTTGCTGGTGGGCAGTGTAGAAATAGAATCATCATAGTATTTTAAAAATAAATAAATAAATTTAGCAATACAAAAATAAATAATTTATAAACACATGCCTTATTTTTTTGAGTAGGTTATTTTTTTCATTAAGTTAAGCTGAAAAATAAAAACAGAATCAGTTTGAGAAGTACATTCATATGGATTTTCTTAGTTATAAAAACAAATACAAACTTTAGTTACTAAGCTGCATGCAAGAATATTGCTTTCTCTCAATTATATTCATTAGTCACCAGATCATAGACTTTACAAATGCAGAGGGTATAAAAAGCCAGTGAACGATTATTAAAGAGAACTAGAATCAAAGTGTTGTCCTCAAGAAATCTGACAGAGTCTGAATTGTTTTAAAGTTCATGAGGAGTCCTTAGTTTGAAAGGACAATGGAATGAAAGGCAGGGTCTAAACAGCCCTGTAGTATAGAAAAGCTAGAACCATGGGAGTGGACAAGTGAATTGCTTAAGGAGGTACCAGAACTGCAAGAGAAGGTTGTAAGCTTCTAAGGTTCTCTCTCAGGTACCAGAACTGCAAGAGAAGGTTGTAAGCTTCTAAGGCAGAAGATTGATGTCACACTGGATGTGTAAGGGAACAGCTAACCATGGATCACATGATCTTTCAGGTAGTAGTGCCCATATTCAAAATAAGTTGATACATGTTAAATAGCCAAATGGCCTCCTCCAAAACTTTTACTTCTAGGCGGGGTATCCCTATACAGTCCTAACTGATCTGGAACTCGTTATATAGACCAGACTGGCCTCAAAGTCACAGACACACACCCTAGTTGCTATGCCACCTCACCTAGCTCCCTTTGACATTTCAGCTCTTGGAGAAGTCTTATGTTGGCATGATTTGCCATTCATGGGAAATTAACTTCGTTTTATTTTGGAAACATTTTAAAGAAAAATCAAAATTCTCTTACCACAGGACTCATTAAAAGCACCATGTACTTTGGTTTCTCGAATGTCCCCTACCTCCTACTCCCTAACCCCTATTTCAGGTTGCAAGCCTGTTTTCTACTGTCTTCCAGCTCCTATAAATTAACAGAGACTTCACAGAGCACCCATATGAAAGATTAGGAAGCCCCCTGCAGACTTGGTAATGTAGAATACCAAGATTCTATCAGTAACAGCATCCAAAGGAAGGAAATGTCTGCCAGACTGAAGTACTTGCCAAGTAGGAAAGATTAAATTAATTTCTCTCTCCAGGACTTCATGTTTTCTGAAACACATGCATTTCAACTAACTTTGGCATGTGCTTTGTTCCCTGTGGATTAAATAGACTTTAAGAGGTGAGAAGTGCTGGGAGATCCTTAGCTCACCAGGAGCTATCCGAGTGATTATTGTTGTCATTCTGGAGGCCTCTAAGCTCTGTAACAGCAAGTTGTTAGAAGACCAAGCCTAGTTCTTGAATCACTCTCACACCACAAGAATCTCTCTCTCTCTCTCTCTCTCTCTCTCTCTCTCTCTCTCTCTCCTCTCTCTCTCTCTCTCTGTGTGTGTGTGTATCTTCACCCCCATCATGAGTAAAGCTGATGCTGTGAAAAGTCTTAGAAAGTTATAGTCTTTATAAAGTTAGCCTGTTCCCACTATTTCATTATAGTGATGAACACTGTAAGTCTACAGAAAATGATTATTGAATGATAAGAGAGCTGTGGTTGCACAAATGTATAATCTCAGAGCTTAACAAGGGTGAGAATAAAGCAGGAAAATTAGGAGTTCATGGACAGCCTTGGCTAGAGGAAAGGAGAAACTGTTTCAAAACATAACAAGAATAGCAACAAACAAAAACAACAGCAAAAACACATTTCACATAAAAAAAATAGATCATTGAACGTTTAGAGCTGGTAATTTGGCAGCAGTGAATCTATTTTATTTCAAAGAAGTCAACTCTTGTATCTTTCAGTAATTCTTGCCTACTTGTCAATGAGACCTTTTGAGTATATTCTTTCCTTAGTTTTCCTTATCATTTCCTTATCATTTGTTTTTAAAGTTTTATTTGCTCACATGCTGTATATATGTTGGTTTATATATATGCTGGAGCCTATTCTGAATGAAGGATTCCAAACCTCACAAGAGAAATCTTAGCAGCTCAATGACCACACAGCTGTGATTCTCACCCATGCTCTGCCCAGTCAGAGACCTCATCCAAGGTTTCCTATGTGTTGCCATGACAACAGCAGCACTCAAAAGAGAATGTAGCGGATTCAATCCTGGCTCTTCAAGTATGTCTCTCAAAGTAACTAATGCCAAGTTTGTTTTCCTTTTTCCCAATTTATACCCCATGCATAAAGAAGTGGTGGGAAATGTGAACTCTACCTGTGTTCCAGAAAGCCGAGAGAGCCAGAGGCAGCATTGTACAATTCAGGCCAGTGTCACAGGGAAGATCTTTCTGCCTCTTTTACTTACACATTAGTGGTAAACAAGATGGGTCTGGCCTCCAGAAACTCTCTGGAAAAAAAAAAAAAAAAAAAAAAAAAAAAAAAGAAAAAGAAAAAAAAAACCCTATCATTTCTGTGTAATGAATTTCTAATGAATGTGTAACAGTAATAAATGTCGGTACATCTTCTGACATCTGATTCCAAGTCTCTCATGTACATGGTAATTCTTGACTCCTGGGACAAAGTATATATAAAGGGTTAAATGTCAAGAGACTTGGATCTGCCTTCTTTGGTCTACATTTTGTTCTCTCTCTCTCTCTCTCTCTCTCTCTCTCTCTCTCTCTCTCTTTCTCTCTCCATATGCAAAAAGGTTTACTACTCTCCTCTGACAATGATATGTTTGATTTCCTGATTCTTCACTGTGCTCTGCTTTTTAGTAAAGTTGCATATCTAGACAACTTAGCTTATACATCTACAAATATACCCATATGTCTAATGTGACTATAGAAATCACTAAAACATCCATGCTGAGACTGTTATCACTAGATGTCAAAGAAAAGTAGCTTTGAAACTCAAACCAAAACAACTCTATAGTCCATTGGATAATGACACTATTGTCCTTCAAGGGAGAAACAGCTGTGATTCAGCAGAAAGAGTAATTACAGGACAATGTAATTTTTGGGAAACAAAAGTACTTTTATTTCAAGAGTATAGAGTAACATCTTTTTCAGTAGCCAGACCAATCTTAAATTAGAAGGCAATATAGTTATTAGTATCCAATCAGGCCGATCTGTGTGTCCACACTGAGACTTCCCTCTAGGAAACATTTAGAAATCAGTCATGGCAGACAAAAAAATAACTTTATATAATCATTAGTAACAAATACAAATCACAGGAGAAATTTTTACAAGTTTAGAAGAAAATAGTTAAAATGCAAAAATACCTTAGTGCCCCTGGTCCTCTGTCCTCATGTTCAGGAGTGTATACTGCTTTCAGTCCTCATGTACTCCACAAGTCTTCTCCAATCTCCTGAGACACAACAACTATCAGATGAATCTGGATTAAACATAAGTCTCAAGTACATCTGACAAAGCTCTGCTAAGTTAGACTCCACCCCTCTCCTGCCAAATGTCAAAGATCTGTTCGAAAGAAAATTGTATACTTAAATAATGTCCATGCCCTTAAATTTCTTAGATCTATCCGTTTTAACACAAATTTCGTTTATGATGATTTCAAGTGACATCTGTGATAACTATAAGTCATTTTAATGATGAAAACACAGAGAGGAACACAAGTACGCATTAACTCACATGGGAGAAGAGAGAAGAAAAGTCAGCTATTCTTAAAATTACTTGAGAGAAAAATCCTCAAGGAATTATTATTAGAAGCTAGTCTGGACTTGTATATAAGAATACAATGTGACTGTTCTTTCTGCTTGAGCAAATATTTCAGGATGGGTAATCTATTTTTTAGTATTCTTTTTTTTTCTTTGAGAATTTTATGCAGTGCTTTTTTTTTTTTTTTTTTTTTTAGAAACATTCTATTCATTTCACTTTTCTCCCCTAATTCATCCAAGATTCACACTTTGTCTAGCTACTCCCTCTCAACTTTGGTCATTTTTTTAAATACTACACAGAATCCATTTGTGCTGTCTACATACTCATATAAGTGTTAGGCCAGCCACTAGGGCAGTGGTTCTCAAAACCTATTTAATCTATAAATCTGAGGATGGCATGATAGCACTTTCTGACTGGGTCATCATATAGATAAAAGGGCTAGACTTTGTTTTATAAGGCACTTGTTTGAGCTATGAAGGTAGCTGTAGAGGGTTGGTCTGATGCTGCTTGTATTCAAATGCTAAATTCTGTACCCCAAGATGTGGTTGCTCTAAGACAGGGAGATCTTCATGTATACCAGTGTTTGTTGTGTAGATCTTGCCTTCAGTTATCCCTGATTGGTTAATAAAAATGTCTCAGCCTGGGCTGGGCAGAAAAAAATGGGTAGAGTGAGATTCCTAGGCTTGGGGTCTCAGGCAGAGACCACAGGAGGAGAGAGGGGAGAAAAAGAAGGAAGATGCCATGAGGTAGGTGTAAATCATGAGAGCATGGTAATAAGGGCTAGCCTGTTGGAGTAGGAGTGGCCCAAGCGATAAATCAGTGTTATTGACAGGGAAGTAAACAAAATAGCATAGAGGGTTAATATCTGCCCAGATCTAGTACCTTAAGGCTTATTATAAATATAAAAATTATTATGTCTTCTACTTGGGAACTAAATGATCTAAGGTGGGATAGAAACCCCAAATAATCTTTACCACAACAAGTGGCAGTCTCATGACATAATTACCTCCCTCCAAACCCACCTTCATTAATATTATTTGGGAATTAAGTTTCAACATACTAATGGAAAGCATATTCAAGCCATAGAATCTAAGGCCATGGTCCATTTTCTATTTCTATACCAAAACACTTGAACCTGAAAAATTTAAAAAGAGAAAATATTTTAGGATTTTTGTGTTCCTCATTCCTCTCTCCCTTCTGAAACCAGAAAACATTACAAAAAAAAAAAAAAAAAAAAAAAAAAAAAAAAAACCCACAACTGATCACAAGACACAGAACAAGGAAACATGTGGTACCCAGCCAAACCCAAACATGTCTGCAATACAATTCCTGCACCTATGGTTCAAGGATCATTGCAAAATAAAGAGTGGAAATTGTGAGCGTTTGGTGTAAGATTTCATATCCTAAAAATGTCAAAGAAGCTACACCCATGAAGTCTCATCAACATGGCTGCCTAAAGAAGACCCGAACATGGACAAACACTAGTGATAGGCATGCTAACACAGAGAGGGAAAGCCCATGGTTCTTCAAAGCTAGACAAAGAATTACAGGTGACTAAGAAATGCTAAGGAGTCTTTCTCATAAAAGAACAAATGTTGTCTTAGCTCATGGTTATATAGGCATGTGAGCATACCCCTTCCATCTTCTTAGTAGGGGCCTTTGTACTGTATCATATTGTGGCAGAAAAGTCAAAGGGAAAAGCAGGCAGGAGCAGACAGAAATCATATATTAGACAGACCAAAGGAGATGTCAAGATTACCTTGTAACAACTGCTTCTTACAGTTGTTACATAACATAATATAGTTATGGGAATTATATCAAATTCTTTATATGCTTAGGTTTCCCAAGACCTAGTTAGCTCTTAAAAGCCCTAACATCCTTCAATGTTGCTATAATGTTGCTACTAAATATCTTATACATGAATTTTGGATGGCAAACCACATGCAAATCATAAAACTATGTATCCAGCTTTAAAAGCTGGAAGAAACCGTATTATACAATGTTGGAACATGATCCAAGAATGGAGTTGGTGGGGGGAATTTTGAGTGCTTGTAAGAAAATGCCAAGAAAACCAGACAATAATCTTGTGACCTTAGCTTCTTCAAAGGTTTTCTTAACCCTTAGGGTATAAATTGTCTGATGCGCTGAATAAAGTTAGTTATTACGTGAGTGAGGCTTCAGTATACCTCATTTTAGGCTCCACTCTCCTAGGTTCACTATGTTTTGAGTGGTAAACACCCAAGGATTGAATATTAATATCACAGTAATAAACTCTCAGAATATCAAGTAGCCCTGAGGGAGTAAAGTCACGGCTTCCCTTGTTTCCTTCCCTAAACCCTTAAAGTAAATCCACTCTTAGAAAAAAGCGACCCTTCCTGTCTGTTCCATAGTCTGTTCAGATCTGACATTGACTCTTAGTGAGTAAAAGCAAGTCTGCCTGACAAGAAGACATTTATATTGAGGCTCCTTTCCACAAGGAGCTTTCTCTGTAACATTTACCAACTTAGCTCTCAGGAAAAGAGGAGAGGAAAGCAATCACAAGCTAAAATTCCATAGGGAGAGCCTTACAACTCCCCCCAAACATGAGACTGCACGGAAGATTTTTCCCTCTGGGTTCCAAACCATAGTTTCCTTTGCTTGGGACCAAGTTTGCCTCTATATTATTATATTCCAAGGCCTTAAGTCTAGAACTGAAACTCAATCCAGAGCAAGAACTAATCTAGACCACGAAAGAACTCTGTTGGTGATTAGATAGAGTGTGGCACAAACTACAATTTACTCAATGTTAAATTTTCTGATTAGTCAAAAACCTGAAAGCATGACCTTATGCAAAGGTTAGTATGTCCATTAGCTCTGTACTGTATCAAAGACAGCTGGTGATTTTTTTCTATCTCATTCCATCAAAGGTTGGGATCTACTGGTTAAACCTTGAAATTTAGGCTGATCCTATAACTCGCTTAGGCCAAAATAAAAAATAGAATAAAAATTACATTAAAGGACACCCTTTGAAATCTGCTTCTAATTGTAGAGCCTGGAGAGCCTTGTACTCTGAAGATGAATACATATCTGATAAAAGAGATCTGCCGTCTTCCATTCTCCACGAGATATAAGCCGATGAGGAGCCTGTGGGAGGTCAGGGTTGCTAGTTCACACATAACGTTGTGAGAAGCTATAAAGAGCTGTCATTTAAGCCACTCTGCTTGAGTGTTGTTTGCTGTACAGCAATGCATAGCTGATACACGCTCCCTAGGAAGAAAAGGTTTTGCTCCCTCTTTCTTCTTGCCAAATACTATTAACTGAGTAAGTTTTGCTGAGTGCCACCAGCCAAGAATGAAAGAGTGAGAGGTGGGCTAGCATCCAAAGAGCACCGGCCAGCAAAACACCATCCTTGTTCATTCTCTATAATGGGTATATTTCACAGACCAATGAGAAGCCAGATTGCGCTCCTGGGAAGAAAAGGTGACATAGTTAGAAAGAAGGGAAGAACCGAAGGGTTAGCCAGCCCTTATCACTAACAAGAGCAAGGATGGGGTTGCAAAGTCTGGGATGTCTGTACAAGACTGGAAACTAAATGGATGAGACTAGGTAGGCCAGACTTTGATAAAGAGTGTACAACATCCTGTCTGGAAACACCAGATCACACAGGTAACAAGAGAACTTATATAGAGCCGTAGAAAACACAAATAGGACTGCTTAAGTTTTTGAGAAGACCAATTTCCATTTCTTTGTCAATGATGCTAAATTCCTTCAAACACTTCTAGGCCCCCACCCCCCACATGATAGGACTTTGTCCCAGCTACAGTAAATGGGTCAAATCATTAACCTACAGAGACCCTAGCACCAGGTATCAGCCATTAACAGTCCTCCCACACAGTCAACACAACACAATGAATTGCTGGAGGAGGGCTGATCTCACCAGTGGAGTATGGCTGCCTCCCTGACAAGCAGGCAGCCAGCCGCAGCCGCTTTCCTCCATAAAACAAGGGGGGGAAAAAGTACTGTCTCTCCAGCCCTGAATCAAAGTTAGTAAAATTAGAGGCAGGGACTCTACTGTAAGATTCATCATCCATGTGCTAAACACTCTATGACCCGCAGACACTGTCCTTCTTCCAGAGGGTTTCTTCCCATAGCATACCTATGCATAGTTCTTATCACTTAGCGCTTATCAAATGGAAGGTTTAATGATTGATCTGTCTGCCTCCTTCACCGAGGGCAATTTCCATGAAGACAGCATCCTATTCTTTTCAGCTGTGTTTCTCTAGGACCTAAATGGTGTTTGCCACACTGTTTAGTCAATGTTGAAAGAAAACTAACCAGTTGACCAAAAGTAGCTATGGTAAGGCAGAGTGGTAACGAATGAGTAAGTGAAGGATGGGTATGCGTGGAAAGGCTGCTGTTCTGTTGTTGCAGTATCTGCTACTCTAAAGGCATGCTTCCTAAAACATGCAGAGCGCAGCCTCATGCTCTCTGTATGCTGTTGAAGTTTCATCTGAACTCCAACATTGCTTTCAGTCAGAGACACAGAAACCCCATGATACCAGCCCTTTTAATGGATTAAAAAATGATGCACAGAGACTCTACTTTGGTGTCTGTCTTAGTCAGGGTTTGTATTCCTGCACAAAGTATCATGACCAAAAAGCAAGTTGGGGAGGAAAGGGTTTATTAAAGCTTACACTTCCACACTGCTGTTCATCACCAAAGGAAGTCAGGACAGGAACTCACACAGGGCAGGAACTTGGAGGCAGAAGCTGATGCAGAGGCCATGGAGGGGTGCTGCTTACTGGATTGCTTCCCCTGTCTTGGTCAGTTTGCTTTATTACAGAACCCGGGACTACCAGCTCAGGGATGGTACCACCTACAATGACCTGGGCCCCTTCCCTCTTGATCACTAATTGAGAAAATGCCTTACAGCTGAATCTCATGGCGGCATTTCCTCCAAGAAGGCTCCTTTCTCTGTGATAACTCCAGCTTGCGTCAGGCTGACACACAGAACCAGCCAGTACAGCATCTAAAATGGAATTACTCATAGAAGATGCCTAACAACTCTGTGTGAAATGAGTAGCTGGCTGGTTTACAGCCTCCTGCCCTTTGTCATAAGGTACTTTTAC
This sequence comes from Arvicanthis niloticus, assembly GCF_011762505.2. Lineage (NCBI taxonomy): Eukaryota > Metazoa > Chordata > Mammalia > Rodentia > Muridae > Arvicanthis > Arvicanthis niloticus. Next base: position 14,780,766 of record NC_133438.1, read on the forward strand.
TCACCAGTGGAGAAGATATCAGAGGAAGGAGGATAAGAAAGGCTTCATGAAAACATGCCTCAGAACCAATGTCAGCTTTCACTTTTGCTGCGGCTGTTTCCTGGCTGCTTTGCTCTTCCCCCTCTCGTCCCATTGCCTAGGTTTAATTTTGAACATGAACTCTGCTTCACTGTTGCCATCGTGATCCTGATGATTGAACCTATGACATCGCCGCTCTGATATCTGTTCCCTGCTCATTTTGTTACCTTATAAGATTTCTCTCCTACCCTGCCCTAATCCTGGAACTCACTATGTAGCCTGGGCAGGCCTCAGATTCATAGAGATCCTCCAGCTTCTGCTTCCACTGTGCTGACCTTAGTGGATATGCCACCATGCCTGTTAGCTAAGTTCTAATGAGCATACGTTCCTATGGAGAAGTGGGATGAAACGGGAGGGGTGCCAGTGCTTTCAACCAGACAGCTTAGTCTCGAGTCTCAGCTTTGACAACTTCCTGTCACTTAGAAACTCATCTCCAGAAAATGTTACTGTGAAATAAAAATTTAAACATCATAGGCAAGGCAGAAGGAATCAATGAGGAATGTTGATTCACCCAGAGATTAGGAAAAGTTGAAAGATATTTCGACTGTTAGTCTCAAAAAGCGGGGAGATCCTCAATCTCTCTGCTATTCAAACCTGATTGAGAAGGACCTAGAGCCAGGGGAAAGGCACTGATCCTCAGAACTGTGCCCAGCCCCATCAGAGTGCACCTACTTCCAGAATGATGCCAAAGCAGGAAGAGAGCAAAAACAATCTTTGCTCCTATGCATTGATTTAACTGGACACCAGTAGAAAATACTTCTGGTGATGTAATTTAAAGTAGTCAATAGCCTGGGGACAAAGGTGGTACCAAAATCAAGCATAGAGGTAATGTTAATACTAATGGCACTTTCTACATAAGCCTGGCCATATGTGACTATGATTTTTCTGGTCCCAGATGTCTCATCATGGAAACAATGTTCTCTGAGATCTGTTTTGGAGTGGCGTATGCCAGAATAGCATTTTCTCATGAACAAGCCCTCCTGTAGTCTTCTACATGCCATAATACTTTCAGGTCTTTAATAGCAATTCCTCAACCTTAAAGTGCCGGCACAGTCACTCAAGCTACACTGTGAACCTTCTGCAGAGTCTCCAGGGACCAAGGAAACATAGATACACAACCCTATAAAAAGACAGGGACACATGGAGAAAATTAAAGCTTTTGTCTTTTCTCTGAAAAACTAAAGTGACATGAAATTAAAAAAAAAAAAAAAAAAAAAAAGTCCCTACTCCTTAGAGTCCATCTGTACCACCTCCTTCCCCTAGTAGGATTCGCAAATTAACAGAACCAGATCAGTGTCTTCATGAGATATAACAGTCCCTACCTCTGCTTTCTGTAGGAGTATGCTCAGAATTTGGGGGTTAAGATGCTAAACACTTGCTTGGGATCCCGAAGTCTGCAGATACAGAGGCAGATAAACTAGTCCTGGGTTTATCTTTGCTAGACCAGAGTCCTTTAGAATTCCTGTAAGAAGCTAGGCATTTCCAGCAGAGTGACGCATTCAAAAGCAGATTTCTAAATCTGGACCTATTCAGTTAAACACAAGTCTGTAAGTGTGAAGTGTGATGTCATACTGCTAGAAATAGCTTCAACATTTGGAATTACAAGCCTGTCTCTTTCCCTTTCTTGAAGGTATTGTTATTGTAGTCAGTACATTCAGAGTCTTTGGAAATCTCTTGGTTGAATTTCTTCATTCTTCAAATTAAAAAATCTGGGAAACAATAGAGATACAGAGCCAGAACTCACCATGGTGCCCAGATTTCCAAGCCTGTACCTGGAAAGTAGAAACCTTTTAATCAAGCAAAATATTCCGAGGTGTTACAATGAATACTGCTGGGTATTTAAATGAGGCCATGAGCAAAATTAGTTTTGAAATAAAAACACACCAACATAGTTTAATACAGTTTTATAAATATCCCATCACTTCATAGAGAAGGAAAAGCATTCTTAACTGTTGACAGACAGTTCTCTATCTACTCGAGGTTTTTGTTTTCTCATTTCTTAATGCTGTAGACCATCAGATCACTTCTTACATTGGACTAATAATCCCATCTCTGTCTAAAATAGTGGTTCGACTCCATCTACTAATTTCAGTGGCTTTTAAATATATCTATCTGCTCCATGTTCCTGAGATGGTTTCTGACCACATTAGTAGCACAGACCTTGCCAGCAGTATCCAGTTTGATTTATTCACTCACATGCATCCAGATCTGGGCAACTGGAGAACAGAGCGTTTTCTGAATCTGCATATTAGCTCTATGGCATAGTGACTGATGTCAGTTCCAGCTTTGCCAAACATCTCTCATCACTACAAGCTGTACCCCATTCCAAAGTCTTAGGTTTGCTCTCTTTTTCTGGAGCAAACTCCCTTCCACATATTTGCTGTATGGATTCAACATTGTGACAATCACATTTGTTCCTTAAAGTGCTCCTTCCCCAGTGGATAAAAATAACTTCTTACTGTTGTCTCTGCCCGGTTGGGGGAGGCAGTAGGGAAAGATGAGAAATTGCAGTCACATTCTGGATATGTTTATCTCTCCATGTTTATCCAAACCCACACTATTCTCTTGCCCTGAGTCTCTAACTCTTAATCCCAGTTTGATGTGATAAATATTAAAAATCATAAGAAAATTCCTAACTTTGTGCTGCACCCATAGCTTCTAAGTTGCTTTAGTATGGACCTAAGTGAGGCACTGTCAGCTTCTGCGAGCATTATTTTAATCTTTGCTGGATTGGAAAACTAGGTACTTTATTGCACAAAATAGTCTATGGCATGCCTTCCGTAAGCTTCTGGAACAGTTGGGGGAATGTAAGACTCAGCCAGGCAAGTAAACACACATTTAATACTAAGGTAACATAGACCAAAAAGAAAAAAAAAAAAAAAAAGGAGTTATTCTAAAGCAGGGTGTCAAGAAAGAAAGAATGCCCTCCCAATTTATTTAATGTTTTCCTTATGTTTCCTCTGAGTGGTGCTTGTTCCTTGACAAGCTTTTCCTGCCCACTGCATTGAAGACTTCTTTTCTGGGTTGGCTCAAGAACCTTAGCTGCTCCCTGGGTTTGTTTATTTAGTTACCCTGCCATTCCTGTTCTCATCCTAAAGAGCATATGTCTGCAGAGCACTAGGGGAGAAGAGAAGTGGGTGTCTGTCTTTGTGCTTATTTCCCTGAACTCTCCCACCAAATTGCTTTTTTATATGCCTTTTGCAACCTCATCCCATCAGGCTCAAGTACCCTGGATTAGAAAGGCTGTCTCTGGAATCCTTTTCAAAGGGAGCCTCCCATAGCGTCTAAACCCTCCCTGGTTTATGATGCAGATATTCTGGATCTGGGGTATTAAGCAAGAAGGAACAAAAAGCTGATGGGGACAAGCACAAAGAGATACAGTGGCTTCTTTACCAGATAGTCATTGTTGTATCTGGGTGAATATCTCCAACTTCTTTAGTTCCGAGAGATAAATTGTCATTTACCAGTAGACATTATCCAGCAGATGGAGAGTGTGTGTTCTCTCCCTCCATCCCTCTGTCTCTTTGTCTCTCTGTCTCTCTGTCTCTCCCTCTCCTCCTCTCCCCCCCCTTGTGTGTGTGTGTGTGTGTGTGTGTGTGTGTGTGGTGTGTGTGTGTATCATGCAGCTCCTGCTACTTGTGGGATGTTCAGATAACAGTTTTATCCCAGAAAAAGGAACTGTGTGACAAATGGGAATTCTTCAAGACAAGTCAACCAGCTCATACTCTGACCGGTCACTGCTTTCATCACACCACACTTAGAGGATACTATGCCTGTTTACAAACTTCCAGTACAAGCAGGCAAAACATTTAATAATGGCTTAGCAACAAAAAGCCAGCCTCCCAAATCCCTGTGTTTTAAAGAATACCTGTTTGAAGTTTCCTGACTTTTGTAACCAGGGCATTCCATCTCAACCCTAATCTTGGGTTATATAACAGACTCCGGAGACCTGTAACCTGGGTGCTTTTAAAGAGTACAAGATGAGACTGGCAGGGGCTGTGACCTTTTTGCGTCTCCCCTCACTTATGAACACATACATTGAAGGCACCCCTGCAAATCTCACTTGTTTTCACAGTGGCCTGCTTGTAATCCAATGTTGCATAAAGCTTTCGGCACTGCAAACAAGCCCTTCAGAATACTGATCTGTACTCTTAGGACAGGTTTACATTAAAAATGCTTTGAGACTTGTAACATCAACAAAATACTTCAGTAACTATATGAGTTTATGCTACTGGAGAGGAGGTCGCATGCCCAACAGTGGACAATCTTCCTGGGCCTGGTCTTTTCCCTGGTGGTGGTTTGTCCTGGAGACCTGTTTTGTTTTGTTTTGTTTGTTGTTTTTTTCTTGCTACTGCCGAGAGAGCTCTCCACCGGACTCCACTTGCTCTGGAAACAGAAGCAAGAAATAGACCTTTTTGCACTAGCCTCAAATGGGGACAATCTTTCCACGTAGTATTCCCGGTCCCCAAGATGAGAAACCAGAATGTACAACAGATCCTCAAGAACATGAGAAGACAAGAGAGTGCCTAACCGGCCAGCCAACTACTTGAGGAAGTGCCTGAGGGAGGAGGGATCTTCCAGAGCAGAGGCTGGGCTTGGAAGAAAGCCACAGTACAACTGCTTTTCCATCCAGATTACCCAGAGCGCTCACACCTCTGGGTCCTCCTCTTAGGATCAGGTAAAGCACTATCAAGTTGAAGGGTAACCCCCCCCCCGCCACCCCACCCCCCCGCCGCCTAAGCCCCCTCTCCCCGGAGACCACACAACCACAGCTACTTTCCCTGAAAAAAGGGGGTCGGTGGGGAGATAAAGCAACAGAGAGACACTGAGAAAAGCTAAGAGTTGAGAGGACATCTGTAGCCAGAAATCCCAGGAAACTAGGAACAAGGACGGACGAGGGGTGGGTTGACCAAAAGCAGTTGCTGGAGTGAGGTAGGGTCTCTGAAGAGCCGCATCACTACTATGTAGTGAACTCTGCCAGAGGCCAAGGACAACAGAGGCATTGGGTCTGGGGTATTTGGTACAGCTGGGTCAGAAGCCTCAGGCGTACCAAACCCCAGTGCGCCCACCTCGCCGAGTCCAAATTGCCCCATCGAGGGCCTCCCCCAACCCTGCTCCCATTCTCCCGCCGTATTTGCGGTGTCCAGGGATGCTCTGTCGCAGACCCGGGACCCCTTAGGCGCCTCTTCCCGTCCCTCTGCCAAATCGCAACGCCTGTACTTTTCCAGCTCCCTCTTTCCCTCTTGAAATTGAAAGTTATTGAGGTCGCTCGGGGTTGTTGCTCCTCCCCGCCTCCGAGCTCCCCCCCGCCCCCCCCCGCAGCCATCCCCTCTCCCCCTCCCTCCCCCTCCTCCCGTATGGGGTGCTCCCAGCCCTGCCCAACATTGGAGCAGCTCCTGCTCAGAACACCAGAAGCAGCTTGGGTCTCTCCAGCGCCCCTTGGCCATGGCTGCGGTACCCACGGCGTCCGCTTCCCTGAGATCCCCGGGTTCCCGCCACTGCCGCAGCCGCCGCAGCCTCTGAGCCCCAAGGGCCACTGCTCGCCTGGATCCCGCACGCAGCCGCCGCCGCGCAACCGAGGCTAACCTGCGTCCAGCCAGGAGGCTCCTGCAACCTTAGCTCGCGGCGATGACAGCCACCTCAGAGCAGCCGGCAGTGTTCGGACAATTTGAGAATGAAATTGTTGGTTTCCCTGTCCACCAGCCCCGCTTCTTTTGCCACCACAGCACGCCTGTTGGATCTCAGTGGAGAAGTCCCGTTGCTCTGGGTTTTCAACTCTCCATATAGACTCGCCTAACACCTACACACAGATTTTTAAAAAACATTAAATATAACTAACAGTGAAAAAAAAAAGGAGAGAAAGAAGGGAAACATTACTGGGTTACTATGCACTTGCGACTGATTTCTTGGTTTTTTATCATTTTGAACTTTATGGAATACATCGGCAGCCAAAACGCCTCCCGGGGAAGGCGCCAGCGAAGAAGTAAGTGCCGGGTTTCTTTTCTTTTCTTTTTTCTTTTCTTTTCTTTCTTTTATTTTCTTTTCTTTTCTGGGGGGTATTGTTGTTTGTTTTTGTTGTTGTTTTGGTTTTGCTTTGTGTTGTCTTTGCTCCATTCCACCACCACATTCACCTGTCAGGTCGTTTTGCTTGCTCAAAGTCAGCTGCCTGAGGAAACAGTCTTTCCAACCCACACCCCAAGCCTCACGTTGGAGATAGCAGTTCGGGCACTGGCTCTCCCACCCCAGCGTACAAGCTAGTGCTGTAGTCTGTGCACCCGGCGCTAGTCTGGCTCCCGCCCCGCTTGTAAATCAGGATCTGGAAATCTTCATTTCTTCCTTAGATTCGCTCTAGGGATTTGTGCTTTCCCTTTGAGGCTCCGACGGAGGCCTAGAGCCCCAGGCAGTTGGGGCTCCCTGCCTTCGGGTTGCTTGATACTGGGGCAACGCGACGTGGGATCACCCCAAGCTCTCTCCTGGCTCAGGGGAACCTTGACTGGGCCCCCACAGGCTGCTTTATGGTAGTCAAGTCAAGCATCCTGGGGCGGGCCCGAGGGACAGTGAACAAGCGCCCGCGCTGCCGCTTCCCACGACGCGCACGAGTGGAGTGGCGCTGGGGCGCCAGAGCTACCAAGACTGTCTGCAGAGTTCCCCCATGTCCCACGCTCCGGGGTCGGAAGGCAGACGAACTCCAGAGGTTCCAAACTTCAGTCACTTTCATGCCTTGCCTGTCCCCACGTGAGTCACCTCAGACTCTTTCAAGTGGGTCCCCTGAGACAGGCGCATACTGAGAGTGGAGTTCCTCCCGAGCCCATCTCCTCCCTGTTCTTCAGTCTATTACATGGGAGCGGATTAAGTCCCGGCTGAGTGAGACTGTGCCTTTGCTGGAATTAAATGGATCCCTCAGGGCAGCCTCCACCTAAATCGGTCTGAGGCGGGCATCTTTCATAGATTCGGGAACAGATGCTAGGGTGGTTTCTCTATTTGTGCCCGGGTGGCCCTGCGCCTTGTTGTCAGTGCCGGCAAAGGGAGTCCTTTCGCAGAGCTAAGGACGACCCTGGCTCTACAGAGGGCTCTTGGGCCCAGGAGTAGCTACTAAGGGAAACTAACAGAAAACACCCAGTAAAGCTATTGCGTTGGTAGCTTGGACCTGGGCGGCTGGTCAGCCCACGACCTTGTCTGGTCCCCAGATGAGATCTCTTTCCCAAGTGTCCAGCCCACAAAACCCTTGGGGCAGGAATGCTGGCAGCTCTCAGGACACACAGCACTTGTGTGGGGTGGAAATTTAGCAATCTCCTCTAGCCACTGTTTGTCTCTGCCCTGGTCCTGGACATGAGGGTCCCCTGAAAGCTCCCTTTGTACCGCTAGCCCAAGCCAGACAAAGTTTGATTCACCTGAAAAGTGCCTTTAAAAATCGTGGCTGGGCGGGAACGCCAGAGACTAGGAGTCCAGTTGGCCCCATTGCCTCTAGGATCGCGCCTCAGCGCAGGAGGGCCTAAACTAAACATGTCAGGGCATCCGATTTATTATTCTTGGCCTCTGAGTGGTTTGTATTCTTTGCAACCCTCCCACCCACTCTAGCGCTCAGGCCCTGCGGCTGTGGGATACTGGAGTGGCAGCCTGGGGGCCCAGAGGTCCGCAACGCCACTCCGGGCCAGCTAGGTCTGTTGGGCACTGTATTTCTGGGCCGGTGGGGAAAGCGAAGCCAGGAAGAACACAGCTGTTTGCCCTGCAAAACTCATGCCAATAAGCTTATCCCAGCACACTCCATCCTGGTAGTGTCTCTGACCTCCGACCCTGAGCCACACACTTGCCGGGGTGGGGCAGCGTCCGGTATTTCAGTGTCACTGGCACCCGAGTCTCTGGTCGGCGAGGCTTCTGCTTCTGTAGGAAATAAAAGAAAGCAAAGAAAGTTTGTTGTGCATTCGTTCCCATCTCCACACCCTTAAGGACCAGAGCAAGGAAACTCGGGGTGCGCACATCTGGGCTGGAACTAGGGTGATGATGTGTGAAGTCTAAAGGAGACTGCTTTTCTCTCTTCTTGTATCATCTCAAAGCCAAGACAAAGGCGCCCTCTGGCTGTGTTGCGGGATTAAGAGAGAAAATAAGTGGAATTGAGCTGAAATTCCATTGATTCTGTGGGAGTGGGTCTGGAAAAGAGGTCCTTCCCGCAGCACTCCCGGTGCGGCTGTTCTTGAGTCTTCTTGTGGATTGCTCCTGCAATCCTGGGAGAGGGGCGACCCCTTGCGTCCTCCGAGGAGACAGAAGGAATATTTGGCAGGCGCAGTATGGCTTTTTGCAGCAAGGATCAGAAGGTAGATCCTTGTTAAATGTCCAGAAACTCGAAATTAACGGAGCAGGTTTATAAAATCACCTGGACCGTATTTTTTAAATACCTGAATAAAAATCTCCTTAATAGTAACTGGGAATATTTTTATAATGAATAATAAGGCTGTAGTCAAATTATTTTAAAACTGGCCAGACATTGCTATTTTTTCCACAATAAGGCAACTTAAGAGCGCAATTAATAGTATCACTTTTGCCTTGTGGTAAAGAGCTTCATTTCTCAGACGTTTAGAAACGTCACTAATGGGAGAGGCAGAGAAGTACGGTTAAAAATAAAAGACTTCTAAAGTCTCCTTTTAAAAAATGGTCTCTTAAATATCTTAGTACCAAAGGTCCTTGCTAGCAAAGATTGTCATTTACAGTGTTAAACAGGTTCCGGTATAAAGAGTTATGCAAAATTCCTGTGTTTTTCTACAATAATCAATAGTCTATTGATCTCCACAAACCAATAATCCTAATTGTTGCAAACTACCATTTTCTCTATAAAAACAGAAGTCTCATACTTTTTAAAATGTCTGTGTAATTGTGATGCATAAACGCAACAAAACTGTACTGACTTTGATTGATATACAGTGCCTATAGATGACAAAATAAGTTTATTCAGGATAAAATGTAAAGCCTTTACTCAAAACCGTCATCATTCAGCAAGATTTCGAAGCGAGCTCTAACTTCAGAACCTGGGTGCTAGTTTACAAAACCTAAACTTTGATCTTTTTTCCAGCTCGGTCTTTGAAGTTTGGTAAAGTCAACCTTTAAATTTTGTGTTTCATATTAGTAGCATTTAAAAAATATCTTTATCATGAAAATCCTAATTCTTTCCTAATGCATCACATTTTCACCTGGATGATTTATGTGGGGAGGCTGAAACCTTTACATGAACTGTAGAAGCTGATACTACAGAATCTCCCTTTTGTAGAAAAGGGGTCTAAGAAAACAGGACCCCACTAGCCCGCCAGAGAGCCAGTCAATGAAACTTGTCTTCTTACATGAACACCACCCCCCCCCCGTCTTTTATGTATTTATACTATGTGCTAAACCTGCCATAGAGAAGATATTAGGCTAATGAAATAATTAACTGATGGTTTCCAGAGTACCATTTTCCAGTATGTTTAGAGACTTACCTGAGAATCTTTATGTGTGGTTGCTATAATACTAACAAATGGCAAATAATTACACACCAAATAGGACTAGGATGTTTTTCTCATCATAATGTATTATTTGATTATCCAGAAGCCTCCATAGGATGACACTGCCCCAGAAGGCACTGGCTCTCTGCAAGATGATAGCAGGCACAAGGTTCTTTCATGGTGGGCATCTAATAATTTCATTTTAGCTTTTCAGAATTTAGACCATTCATGTTTTAGAAATTCACTATATGCCTAGCAATTAAAATACAGCTACTACAATTTGCAGGGAAAGGTGAAAAGAATCAAGAACACATTGTCACACTGATAATATTGGTATTGGACTTGATAGTCTTCTCTGATGGGGCAGCAGATTCAGATTCTGACGTAGAGTAAGCTGTTCACCCTTGGTGATTTTATTGCTGATCTTAGTAAACACATTAACAGATTAAAAAAAAAACACTCTTAAATTGAAATATTAACTTAATGTTTTATTTGGAAATTGGGAACAATACTTTTTTTCCTTTCTTGCCTACATTTGTCACCTGTATGCTTTAGTTGTGAGAAAAACAGTTCGAGAGAGATATGACCAAGATCGTTGGAGAAAGTGCATTTTATGGTATATTACATGGCATGAATGCAAATCAAAGACAAATTCAATTTCCTAGAAAATAGTGACACATGAAAATAAAAACAAAGTGCCTTTCCCTTTCTGAGCTCTAACTAAAGCATCTTTGAGCTAGGAGCTTTGTTTCCCGAATCACTTTGGTGCTGCATTATTTTAGATCTGTAATTTCTGCTCCAGCAGAAGGATTTTACTGAGTGCCTTAAGAAATGGTGATTTGAAATGCTGTCATCTTAGCCCAACTCATTCTAAACACTGACAGAAGAATAAGTGAAAAGAATTTATCACAGTCATTTCAACATTCCTTTGAACATACAATGTGAACAGTATTTTAAATTGTAAGTAGATGGGCTATTTCTCCAATGAAAGCGTTCCCTGGTTTTTAATGTTCTACAAATTAGGTCTCCAGAAAGCAATGAATTGAAATTACAATGCGCAGTAAAATTTAATTTTTAAGTTGTTATAGGAAAACCTTTGCTACATCACTACAAAACAACTTTAATAGACATTTGATCCTTTTAGATTATTTGAATCTGGGTAGATATATTCAGATTGCTACTGAATGTTTAAAAAGATTTTCTAGTTAAATGTCTAATCATTTAAATATGTGTAGTGGTTTTCATTCTTTGTAACAAAGAATTTTAGAACCTTATATAAATATTTAATACCAAAGCATTACTCTGAAATTACATAAACTTTCAAAAGTACAACTATTACAGATATTCTAATTTCCTATTTTTTCTCTTTGTCTCTCCTTAAACACTCAAGTGGGTATTTCCCTGATTTCTTCCCCACTATTGATTCTTGCACCTATTCTCACTCACCACAAAGGCCATTTCAAACTCTCAGTGAATTCCTGAGATGCCGACACCATGCATATTGTGTTTCATAAAATGTAAGAATCAACTTCAGTTGCCATAGGAAAAACATCATTAAGTTTTGAGAATATTAGCATATTATAGTGTGTGGCAATTGTATTTGACTTGATGCGGGTCCTTTCCTCTTCTTATAAGAGATTGTTCAGTGGTGTTATTTACAAAAAATTAATTTGAAATATATTTACTCATAAGTTAGGTAGATTTTTGTCTTGCTTTTGATTTTGCTTGTCTTTGTTATATTTTTAAAAGCTTGCAATGAGTAGGTCATCTTTAAAATTACCATTTATTGCGTCCTCTAGTAGATTTGAAAAAAAGCTTTGCAATTAAGCCTTAATAAAATACATGAATATAAATATGGATATGAGGGAAAATACTGGGGATGGTTTGTATGTTCATTGTATCTACTCATATCTTTTAATTCAGAAGCATTACTGGCATTCTGATTAAACTGTTTGTAAAGCAATACTAAAAACAATGGAATTTTAACCCATTATTCAAAGGTTACGGTTTGTCAAGAACACTACAGTTTGCAAAGAATGGCTGGGTGTCACTGATAACTCCCATTTTTCCACCTGAAAGTTTTCAACAACAAGGCACTTAAATAAAATACCTGAAATCATCTCCTGTGTGAAGAGTGCTTATAAAACATCCAGTTACAATGCCTCTGATTCAGTAAGATCGTCTCTGCCTTAATAATACGGTCAGCAAGAGATACAGTTAGTTACACTTGTTACATTTGTTAACACTAAACTTTGGGAATTCTTTTAAAAAAATTTAGTGGTACCAAAATTCCTTCTCACTCAAATATATAGATGCATAATTGTAACTGTTGATATTTTATGCAAAATATAGCCTACTCTTTCAAAGCATCGTCTTACATACTGTTGCATCTGATCTTTTATGATTTGATAAAGAGCAAGTTTCATAAGTTTGTGATAGAGACTGAGCCCTGAAGTGGAGAATCCCTTTGTGGGCATTAGGAAGAGTGAAGTTAGAGCTAAGGACCTTGATTCACCATCCAGCATGGTCACTAGTATTTGGATGACCTTGAGAGTCCCTTTACCTAAAAATACTAGATAGTATTTTTTTTTCCATGACAAAATGAGAGGGTTGATTATTGTTTTTTAAATCATTAGATCTACATCATCCAAATAGTCTTAACAACTATTAATCCTTTTGTGTGAAACAGAAGTCATGAGCAGAGAGCTAAAAATTTCTTTTAAAAGTACTAATCATAACTGCATTTATCAGGTAAGAGCTTTGAAAACAAACAAATTCATTCCTTTGTAATAAGTAAATTTCTCCCATTAGACTTATTACAAAGCTTGACCAAGTGACTTTGTAAACTGGAGAATGGGTTAGATATGACATTCTGTATTCTTCCCATATTGTAGTGTCTGAAAACCACAGCCAGGCAGCAATCCTCAGGCAGGTCCATCTTGTCCCCAGCCTTAGAATTCTTGGAGCTGATTCAGAGTGGCAAGCTGAGAAAGGCTTCAGTTTCCCTGTCCTCCTTGACAAGTGCGTAGAGGTGGCCTGTGAAGATAAGGACAAGTGAACTTTAATAAGTTTACTTATAAGGACAAAAGGCCAACATTATGACACGGGATGATGGAGCCAGATAATAAAGCAGATGAGTCCTTTTTGATGAAATAAATAGCCCAGGGTACTTAATTTAGTAGGAAGAAGAAAAAGAAGCAAGAACATATTTGGCATCAATTTAGGATTCATTCAGATGTTGGTCAATGGAAAAAAATGATACGAAGACAGACAAGAATGAGACAAGTAGGTAGGGTAAAAACTGTATTTGCTTTTGAACTATCTTAGTGAGGAGCTAGGAGAACACTTAGGACTTGAGCCCCAATTTCAGAATGTATCAAGGGCTGAAGTCAACTACAGCTGTATCACTCATAGACTAGGATGGCTGGACACGGGAGATTAAAAACATGGATGTCTTCCTTTATGTATCAAAAGTGTTTGTGTTGCCAGCCTCAAGACTGCTTCATGTGGTGTCAAGGAGGTTACATTAAATCACTTTCCTCATTCTGAGTGCTCTCATGTATTACTTCCAACTGTGGTTTCTCTTTTATAGCACTTTCTGTTATGTAAGAGAAGAATTGTTGCTGTCACGAATGATACTTCCAAACTACCAAATCTTGTAGTCTTGGAGCCTTTATATAATGTTCTACTACCTATATAATGTGCTACTTGGCCACAGATCATAAGGAGAGTTGAAAGATTTATAGTAATGGAAGATATATTCACATAAGGTATTGAATGATTTTTGAACCACTGTATTGGACCTAGCATCTCACAGTGGCATTGCTACTTTCAAGTAGATTTCTCAATGAACATGTGCTCATTTCAGGATGGGGTAAAATCTGAAGGCATCTAGTTAGCTCATCTACATTGGGCAACATCCCTAATGTATATTTGACCAAGTATCGTAACAGTCAGGTTTGTGGTTTCTCACTGGCTTCTTTTTATTAATTTTGAGGCTTTGTCGCAAAGGGAGTATATTTTCCCAGTATTTTAAGGACTTGGCAGAAGTATGAGTTGGATTTAGCTTACCTTTGAACTCCTTTCTAAAATTAATGTGTAGTAATGTAGGCTGTATATTCACTCTCCAAAATTGTTTCTAGAAATAGGCTCATGAACATAGTTGTAACTATATCTCAATAGAAAGTGCATTCCTGAAAGTGACTGGTAAAACAGCTCTCGTTTTATTACTACATAATAAAAGCTGCTACCACACGATGTAGAGTAGCAGAATTCATGAGCTACTTACTTGTTTTAGAGCACCGGCTCCCTGACATATATTCAATCAAGTAAGAAAAAGTTACCACTTCTCACAGCTACAAAGGGACCTTACAACTAAAGAGTATCGCCTTGACAAAGGCTGTCATATACACACAGAACACATGTCCTTCCAAAAGAGAAGTGCTAGAGTAATATGTCCAAGTCTGTTAAATGCCTCATAACAAAATACAGCGTTGCAACTGTCAAGGTCACTGTTGCGGTGTATATAATTTCCTTAGTACACAATTGCATTTGTCTATCAAAGCGAATATTATGATGACAATAAGTAAATCCCTTGTATCTCTTCTCACCTCTCAGTAGAAGCCTGACTATGCTCACAAGATAGCCTCATTTGGCTGTCACACCCACTCTACATGGAATGTACAGTTTCATTTTATCTATTTCTTATCATTTATTATTTACTCTGTTATCAGAGAGATGATAGTCAGTTCCTAGACTACAGTGCAGGTTTAACTTCAGAGCCAGGACTTTAAAGAGTCTCTCTCTTTCCACTCCATAGACACTGGGGACACAAGGCGTTGTGCTTTCAATCCCACCTTAGACTTTCGTAATCTCATTGCTTCCCCCCTGTCCTCTTCCTCCTAACCTTCCCATAGACAGTTTCTAAACAAAGATGCTGATCTTTATTTTTTTTATCACAAGCAATAAAAATCACACAATTTATTTGATGTATTCTAAAATTCTTCTCCCTAAATATGTCTTTATGTACCCAAGACAATATTTACTTTGGCATGAAGGTGTGGGCAAAGCTGTAATTGTGGAGTTAAATGTCAAAAGTCTTGTAGATAATTTACAATCACAATGGGTATTTCCCTGGTTAGGTTTTTTTGCTTGTTTGTTATTCAGAAAGCTATCTTTATGACGTTTCACAAAATCTGTTATTTATATTACTTTACCATGAACATTAATACCTCCACTCTGAATTTTTGCTTTATGGGCCTTGATACAGGGGCTGTTGATGCCGAGTTCATACTAGAATTACCTGGAGATATTTAAAAATAAGAACAAGACAAAATGATGTAATCTCTGGAAATAGGCACCAGATAATCTTATTTTTAAACCTAGTCTGGTGACTCTCAAACACAGCTGAGAATGATATATTGTCAGACCTTAAATTCAAGAATAGCCTTTATGAATAGCTGAGCAAACATTGAAAACGATGCCAGTTTTATGAGGGTTTGACAGACAAAATAAACCTGTGTGCAACATGATAAAGGATGAGGTATGTACCATCTGAACAGCAGAAAGCCATCTCCGTGCACAGTGTTATTTCTCAATAGGAAATTGATAAACTCAAGACACTGTTGCAAGCAGGGCTATCTGAGAGAGAATCAATCATTTCATTCCAAAAAAAAGAGAGCAAAGTGCCTGCAGGAAGGCCTGATAGTGACCTTACCAGATGCTGGATCCCTGCAACATTGCCTTTGGGAGAAGGTGATTGCACTGTTGTGGTAGGGGAGACAGGGTACACTGAGCAACTGTGGAAGCAAAATGGGGCATAAGCCACACTCAAGCTGTTCTCCAAAGCTACTTAATAATAAACAACGGCTGGGCTTGGGGGGTTTGGTTTGTTTTGTTTTTATGTCTTATCCCTCCTTGATGTCAGGAAAACCGTAATGGGGAGGCAACTGCCAAACAAGATGTAAACATTCCTTTCTTTTATGGTCTCTGACTAGTTTGGATTGACTACTGGTGATTACTATCGCTGTTATAAATAGCGTGGGCTACACTCTATCCAGTGCATGCAGTTGTGTGGAAGATCGTTAAGTTGCCGATGCCTTTATTTTACTCACCTCCTGCTCTCCTCTAAGCTGTTGTCATCCTTAACGCTTGTTTATTATTCTTTTCTAGTCCATGCAGAAATTTTGAACCTTGCCATAAATTAGGGAAAGCTCCATGTAAAAACGAGGTGGAAGTCTGGGCTTCCTGTCAGATTTCATTGTGCTTCTTAAGGGGGCTCTTTGGGAAAATTTGGGTTGCAATGAGTCATTAGGCCAAATCCCAATAACCACAATTGCCAGAAGTAATTAGACTGAAGAAAGCCAGGCTTCATGGGAGGAGGGTCATCATAGCATGCTTGAGACATTGCTGCGTGGTCAGACCTAGTTACTTGTCCCTAAGGATTGGGAGCAATCATAAGCTACAGAAAGCAGGAAACCCACAGAAAACAGTGCTTTTCCACCAACTTTCTTCTCATAGGTTATTCACCATAAGCATGCACAAATGGGAATATATCAGTAGCACTGCCAGCGGCACTGTGCATGTCACAGTCCCTATAAACCACCTGTCTGTCTGCAAGAGTCAGAACCCACACGGAGGACTCCTGTTGTCACTATCTCAAGTCTGCTCCTCCCTTCCTGCACACATTAAAAAAGAGCCCCAGGAATTCAGTCTTTGTGAAAGAATTGTCTGAGGGGAAAGAAAGGAAAGAGGAAAAAAAAAAACTCGTAAACATTCTTAGGTCAATTTAGACATAATATTAGCGAAAGGACAATTATCTATAAAAAAAATGGTAGTAACCTATTACTGCAAAGCAGGAGTGCTAGATCTGCATGTAGAAAAAGGCTGAGGGCAAATCTAGAACTTCTTGTACTAAAATAAAGTCTTAATGAAGCCTAGTGTCAAAGCCAGTAAGTACACATGATCAAGAAAGAAGTGATGCTGTCTTTTAAAAGTTTCAGTATAAGAAACAGAAAGATTGTTAAGTCTTTCCATTCAAGAAGCACAGTTGGATCTGTGCTAAATTATCCAGAGAAAAGTTGGCTTTGAAACCCCTGCCTTTGCCTGGAATACTCAGTGGCTATCACTTCACATGAAGGAACTTTAATTGAACCAAATCCTCAAAGCTTCAGGACTCATTGTCCTTAAATTTTCAAATTCCTTCCCAATTTAGAATGACTTTCAGTATATCTCTTTATTACTTTGATCTCAGGCTACTACTAGATCTTTGTTTAAACATATGGAATCAAATGCCAATATTTTAAATATACAGACAAATTCATTTGCTGGTCAAATTTATTATTATTATTATTATTATTATTATTACTATTACTATTATTATTTGCAACTGGCAATCTCCAGGTATCTTGGCAGATGCATTCTGTCCTCATATATAATACATACATGTCCTCATAAAGAGGTGTAGTGAACTGCTTGTCACTGTGACCAATATAGGAGAACCATACGCTCCATTGTATTTGGTTCACATTTGACAGTAATCTGGGAATAGAAACATCCAGTCTTTATTTCCTAGCTGAGCTGCCAGGGTGCTTTTAATGATTGCCACAACCCCAGCCATCTTCAGCATGCAGAGACACACTGAGAACCATTTGTCAATGACATTGATAGAATGTTTTTGACCTAAAGGAAATGATACTAATTCTGAAGATCCTTATGAAATAGTTCTTAGCCAATGTACTTAATTTATAGCTTACTGTGGGAGAAGTGATCCAGTTTAGCACAAACCTGTTGCACTTACGTTGGTATTATCTCAGTGGATGGTAGTCCACTCCCAGCATATAACACTTGTATACTGATTCCATTTAGCAACTGCCTTTAGAAGCATAGCTTAGAATAAGTTTGAAACTTTGATGTTTCAACATACTTCTGCTACACGTTTCTTTCTTTCTGGACAATGTATTGAGTCTTCGAAAACTATGTGTTTTTTTCTTTTCTTTAAACCTGGATCCAATGGTCATTTTACAAGGGCAATTAACTAAAGTGGTTCTTCAAATTTCTTACTTGACTTGCTTTTCATAACTGAAGTACCTTCTGCTAATATAAACTCTTCATATTCTAGCAGGAAGCTCCCTAAAATTCAGAGCTGCTTAAAATTATATGACCAGAAATCCCCTTTCTCCCCCTCCACCAGCCTTCTCCTTCTGGGAGTGTGCCAGAGGTTTCTCACTATTCATTCTGACAACTGTTCTGGTGTAAATATTTAAAGAAATCCTTTCCATTAGAGATTAAACAAAGTATAAGTAATTGCTCTGCAATGATAGATCTTTATTAATGTTTGCAATAGCAGATCTTATTTCATCTGATGCATAGAGGCTGACAGCCTCAGGAAAGACCAAAGGAAAAGGGGCCAAGACAGAAATTACAATGTACTGTATGTAATCTGAACTGCAAAATACTGATTTTCATTTATCCTTCCAAGGCTTATGTTTAAATAATGCACATAGTGTAGAGGAAAAAAATGAATTCATTAAAGTTGAAATACCAAAAATAAGTTATCGGTGATTAAACTGACTGAAAAGGTAGGAGAAAATTACAAATCTGTTTATCACTTCAACAGTCCCCCATTTCCCAACATGCTCCCCAGACTTAAGCAACATGTATGAGATCTGCCCTGACATAAGCTCTGGTTTCTCTATTATTGCTCAAGAGTTAGCATTAAAGGAGATAAGGGTTGACTTTTCCTGGTTATATCCAATATCAGTTGTTAAAACAGAGTCACCCTCAGCTTTGAGGAGCAAGCTTCCAGTATTGACTTTCTGCATTTCCTGTCCACACAGATTTTCACAGGATGAGTACAACACACTGTCTTCCCTCAGCATCAAGGGAATTAGTTACAGAGTCCAGACCTCAGGTGCCCAGCTCTATTATGGAATCCATACAGGAGGGGAGTATATAAGATTCATGCACATCCCCCAGCATATTTAAATTATCTCTTAATGACGCTTACTACTTAGTACCTATAACTAGTTGTTAACGAGTCATTATACTGTATTTTTAGAGGAAAATAATAAAGAAAAAGGGGTAGGCAAGTCTAGTACTGACACAAATTTTTGAAAATTTTTTTTAAGTTCTCAGTCGACCATGTAGTTTCATGGATGTAGAGATATAAGTAGGTTAACCATAGCACAGCTAAACAATTTAACCTATAAAGGACATCACTGGCTGAACTTCAGATTATCAATGATCTTGAGATGTAGGCTGGAAAATAAGCACATGCCTTACAAAACGCGTGCATCCTTCCTTTGATGACTGACGACACTAAAACATAAAACTCTGTATGTTTGAATGCAGCTTAATTGTTGACAGTTCACAACCTAATAGTTCTTGATGGTCTATGATTTTTTTTTCTTTATAAGTAAGATTTTAAGGAAATTTACATTAATATTATTTCTTATGAACAATTATAGAACTCAGATGTGTAGGTCTACATCTATAGTTGCAGAGCTCAGGAAGTTAGAGCAGGTAACATTTTTGTGAGTTCAAGGTCAACCTAAGAACTGTCTCAACATCAGTTACACTGACTGCTTTCTTCCTGTGCCTTGGATGTCAAATGTTCCGTATTGACTAAACTTGTTCACATTTGAATCCTGGTTATATCGCATGATTCGTCAAAGAAATGAATAAACAAGGAGTATGGGGTACAAATGGAAACCTCATAAATTTTACTGTAGGAGACTTGTCTTTTGACTGACCTCAAAAACCTGTGTTTTCTGGAGTCTTGACTATAATGAGAGAAGACTCAGAGGAAGGAGGCAAAGACGTTTGATTTATAATTGATAGATATAGTTTAACAAATCATTTAATCTCTGATTAGGTTGTCGCCACTGTAAGGCAGACCTGCTACTTCATTTGCCAAAGAGTAGGCTACTGACCTTAAGTCCAGTCAAAAAGATTGTTTTTTTTTTTTCTTTTTCACCACATGCTCTAACCATACAAAGTTATCTATCAAAGCTTCATAGACAAGGAGTTAAGGCTTAAATTTAAAAGTATAGGTTTTTCTTTGTATGTCTGTGTACTTTTTAGACTATATTTTAAGAAGATAATTAGAAACCAATCTTCTGGGGGAAAGTACAGGGCAAAAATAAAACTCAACTTAGTCCTAGTTAAATAGAACATTTATCATGTTCTGTAGTTACGAAAGTGACTAAAACACACCTGAAAACTACTCTTGTTGTATTTTGACGTTGTTAAAATATTAAGTTAAGAAGCCACAATTGTGTGTGTGTGTGTGTGTGTGTGTGTGTGTGTGTAAAAGCAGAACGCTTAAATGCTTAAATGTCTAAGCCATGGCATACTCACTTTTTAGGTATGTTTGAATAGAGATGGAAATAATACTTTCAATGAGTGATTCCAAGTCATACTCAGATATTTATCTGGAGAGCAGCATTGTGGGGAAGAAGCACAAAGATGGGAGGAAGCACAGACTAAAACACTGGAATTTATGAGGCCTTTCAGTATCTTCTTGTCTTACAATTTATGCCCAATGAATAGGAGTCATCACTTAGTGTGACCTTTGTGACAATCACAGGAAGTACGCTATGCGTACTGTAAACGTAGTTGGCATTGTTAGGTAAAGCTTGTAATGGAGTGGCAGAGTTTGGCTGAGCGAATTTCCATTTTGGGTGCACTGATTGATTTCTATAGCTGAACTTTCACACTTCTTCATTAACTGGAATTACTTTTTTACCAAACAAACACTAAAATATTTTATGTTTAAAAATCGTGCATTTTTGTCCATCAATCTAAGGCATTTCTCAAACCTTTTATGGTAACCCAGCCCTTGATCACTGCATGGAACATACAAACAGATTTACTTAAAGCCCTAGCTTGGCAAATGCACATCAGCATGCTATTTCAATGTCTACTGTAAGTCTGTTGGTGACTTTTCTAACACCAGTTTATAGCTTTAAAAAGGTTCCTTCCTAAATCATAAAGGCATGAAACTAATTTGTTTGAGATCTTTTTTATTGTAATTTACAATTAACTCATGAAAGATTTTAAGTAAAGAAACTTTTTACATGTGTTATTTTGTGTTACCCCATGCAATAAATATATGATACATAGATAACCATCTGATAAGTAAGAAATCAAAGGAGCACATCAAACAGATACAGACATTAAAGAGGCAAAATTTAACCTAACAGCCTTCACTGCGGCACGCTGCTTTTCATTAAGCCTGTTAAAGAGGATACTCCAGGAACAGGGAAGGTTAAAGGAGGACATCCCTGGGCAGTGGAGATGGGAGTACTATTTTTACTTCATTAGACAAAAGTCATCCTGAGACAAGAAATAAACTGGGATAATTGGTAGGGTTGTTGCTGGGAAGTAAAAGGGTATTAAACTGTTTTGTAGCAGATCAATGTGATCAGAGCTGGTGTTTCCAAACAGTTATTCTGGTTGCTAATTGGCATCAGTGGTATTGGTGAGAAAGGAAAGTTATAAGCTCTGTCCCTTACAGATCGACAATGTGTAGAAAAGGCCGATTGGTGACAGAGTGCGGTGGGGCTCCTGGATTTCTGACTTTAGGAACTAAATGATGGTAATGGTTGCTACAAACTTTGTTTAATTTGTAGCCCTTTTCAAGAGAACTACCTGTTCTTACTCTGAAGATTTACCCCACAAGCTCTTCATTTCCTTACTGAAAGGCATGCTCCTCTCAAGGTCACAGTAGGCTACTTTCCTGATCTATCACCATTTTAGAAAGCAAACGATTCTTACCAAATTATCAAACTTCTCATTGAGTGAGCAGCTTACCATCAAGGATGTTCTTATTTGATTCTTGGGGATGAAGGACCTTCTAACTGTTTCTAGGCTGGTAAAGTGTCATGGTAACCTTGTCAACAGCAGCTTATGTCACTGTGGTTTGCATGATAGTTAGAGACTGTAATGTCATTACTTGAGTGGTTCAATATCCTTTTTAAGTGGACAGAGCAGGTTTGGCCACAGTCATCTAACTAAATCCAGAGATATCATTTCTACAGAATTTTACAAGCCCAGGAAGCAGCAAAAAATATAGCATGGAAGAGGGACATTTACTTTTCCCCCAGTGCAAGTGTGTGATTTTTCCAAACTGCATAAACCTCCAAATATTTCCACTGAAATATCTAATATTTTCACAATTTCTTTGGGATTCACTTCAAGAGAATGTAGGCTAAGGGAAATCTTTGTTACATGTGAGATTTTTACTGGTTGAAAAGAAATTTACTGGCAGATCATTAAGATCCTGTTTAATCAAATTCCCACCATGGAAAGAAAGAACTATCTTGGCAACAGCATCATGTTAAAGGAGAAAGAAGAAGAATCAGGGACTCTATATAGGAAGACTGTTTTAAACAATTATTTTTATTTTTTATAATAATAATAATTACACATATAATTCATATGTATAATTAATAAATATATGAACATTTATCAGATTAGGCATTTATGCTTCTATAAGAGTTAACAAGCTATGCAGATCTTAGTGTTCTCATTTGCAAATTTACAGAGAAGATTTATAAGACCCTATTAAATTCCACAATAAGAGTATCCTCATGAATCTTCTTTCTGCATATGTACCTAGTAATTTTATTCACTTTCTCTTTTCATTTATCTGAGTACCTTTCTTCTTAACTGATGACTAGGGCATATAAACACCGCAACTATCAGTAATTTGTCATACCCTTATTTCTGTTGCAAAAAGCCTCTAACTTATATATGTGTAGTGTTTTATAAATAGAAAAAAAGAATTTCTTAAATCATTATACACTTCTTGAACCAGAGACCATGTTTTATCACAATGCTATGTACAGTCTCTGGGAGACTTTTTATCAACAATAGCTGACATTCTTCATTTGGCAAAGATGTAATTCTCAAAACATGTCGTAATTCCATCCTCTGTGTCAGACTCACCTGTAAATGCTTCTTAAAAGTGAAGATACTAAAGTCTGTCTTCTCCATTCCCAAACCAAAATTTTTAGAAGCGTTTGAATTTTAAACACATCCTTGGACCATAGACACATAAATACAGACTACGTGCTCTTGTATGTGAACAGGAAGGCTGGTGAGCTTGAAGACCTGAAAAGAATTTCAGATCCTTTGGGAACTGGAGATATAGGCAGTTTTATGTGGTCCAATAAGTGCTGGGAGCTGAACTCAGGTATACTGAGAGAGCTGTACCTGCTTTGAACCACTGAGTCATCTCTTCAGCCTCACTGTTAATATTTTTATTATCCATCTTTTCTTAGTCTGGTAAGGTCCTTGTCTTTGGTGAGTTGTTACCCCATAGGCACTCCTTCCTGGAATGTGGTTAATGGGTCATCAATATAACCCCCAGTCTGTTTCTGTGGTCCTTACAAAGCAGCTTCTCTCTTTGACTCTTAGTGAATTTCTGCCTCCCATGCTACCAAAGAAGTATGAGTATATGCCCTCTTTCCGTCCTTTAGTATTGGCTAGATCTACCAGCTACCTCAAATTCACACAGAAAGAGACAGACTGAGCAGTACAAAAAATTATCTTCTCCTTATGTGCTCCTTTTTTTGAAATAGGGTCTCACTGTACATTCTGGATTTGTTATATAGACCAGGCTGAGCTTAAACTCACAGAGGCCCATGAGCCTCTGCCTTGGAAGTGTAAGGACCAAATGTGTTGGCTACCACACACAACTATACTTAGGATTTAATTTTTTTCTTTCATCAGTTCTATGAGAATCTCACACAGCCTGCTTTATTTATAGTCACCCCTCCTCACACTTCCCAGGTCTACCACTCTCTCCCTACTCAACAAACTTGAGGGGCTTCACTGTGAGGGAAGTTGATTCCCAGATCCAAGCAGCAGTCAATTGCTAATAGCTCCTCAGCTAGGGGTGGGACTTCATGCCTACCTCCCATTTTTATGCTGGAATTGAGTCTGGTTTGAGCCTGCTGGGGCTTGGATGTGCTGCTGCAATTCCTGTGAGTTAATATATGCCTTTCTGAATCTGGAGGACACCAGTTTTTTGTTTTTGTTTTTTTTTTTTTGTTTGTTTGTTTTTTTATATACATCCACCACCTCTGCTTCTTTTATTCTTGATGCCTCTTTTCCAAATGATCCCTAAACCTTGGTAGAAGAAGACGTGACATAGATGTCCCATTTTAGTAACTTGGGTAGTTGTGGTTTTTCTATGTTAATCACTGTATACTGCAAGTAGAAGGTTCTCTAATGAGAGCTGAGAGATGCATTTTTCTATATGTTTAACAATAAGCCAGCAGAAGTTGGGTTAAAACTATGTCTATTTAGCAGAATAATAATAGTAAGTTCTCCCATTATGCCTATGATCTGTCTAGTCACAGGTTCTTGGCCCAACACTATTGTCATGTATAAATTTTATCTTGTAAAGCATAACAAATCATTCAGAACGTTTTTACTCCTATGATGTTGTTACTATTGCACCAGTGGGTGTGTCTTTCCAAGCCAGTCATTATTATAGCTCAGAAGAGTCGTACCTTGGTAAGATTGATGATTATTTTTTTTATCTTCTAGTAACATGTATAGCTCCTTCTAGAACTATAAAGATTATCCTGTAAAGATGAAGCTTTCAAGTGAGTATGAGCTTGATTTGTGTGTGTGTGTGTGTGTGTGTGTGTGTGTGTGTGTGTGTGTGTGTGTGTGTGTGTTCTGTGGCTCAAATACATTCTCTCTTCTGCAATAGGGTCTTACTTTAAATTTCTGGAGGGTAATCAATATAGTGTCGGCATTGTAATGTAGCAATAGCATTATTTTCTTATGTTTGGCAGGTTGGAGTCTATAAGACCTCACTTGTTAACAATTCTAAAAAAAAAAAAAGGGTACAGCTCATTCCTGACACTGTTTTTTGATGTAATTATTGTTGTTTTCTTGTTGTTGTTGTTGTTGTTGTTGTTGGTTAGCTGTTGGTTAGCTCTGGTATTTCATAGGGGCATTGTCATCCTGTCATAAAGGGGGTTCCATTACAACTTTGTACAACTTCTACTGTAGTAGTTCGCTTTCCATGTGAGCTTTTCAAAAGATCTTTAGTGTTATTCATTCCTCCCTCTCCTTCTTTCCTTCCTCTACAATGTTGTCTCACATCAACCTCAGTTTCACCTTTGTTCCATTAGTCCCTTTAAACCTCTATATTCTTTTCCACCTCTCCTGAATGACCACAAATGCTGGCTTGGATATGAAGGGTGGGAAACAATCACTCACTACGAATAAAGTACAAACTGGTGCAGCCACTATGAAAACTAACATAGAAGGTCCCTAAAAAGCTGGAAATAGGTCTATCATCTGTTTCACCTCTGCTCTGTCGCAATAGCCAATAAATGGAAGCAGCTTAAATGTCCACCCACTGATGAATAAATAATGAAAATATGACATGTTTATACAATGGAAAACTGTTTAGCTGCTAAGAAGAGAAAAATTATGAAATTCACAGGTAAATGGATGAAGCCGAATGCAATCATTCTGAGGCCAATTCCTGAAAGACAAACGTCACATTTTCTATCTCTTGTGGATCTTATCTTTGAATTTTCAGATACTTGCATTGGATTTGGAATACCCAAAGAGGTCAAATTATTACTAAGGAAGAGTGGAAATAGTGTGGGGCTTCTAGGAGTGGAAGGTAAATGGTAGCGGTGTTTTAATGGATTTTTAATAAGTGTCTATAAAAACATTAGGTACTTTGCACAATGTCAACCTTCTTAGAATTTATCAAGTAGATATTCCTGTACTGCACATAGGCAACCCTAGAATCAAAACAACTAAGCAACATACGCCAAAATAAATAATCAGATTTTAACTGTCTCAATTACAGGTAATTTGTGCTATCCATCTTTGCGTGTTTGCTGTCTAGCAGGGTTAAGGTGTTGAATAACTTGATTTTTAAATAAATACTTGGAATAAGAGATAAATATTAGTAATTTAGCTAGAAAACAAATAAAACTGGGGTTCCAAACCTGACTGTGATCTGAGAGGCTGTACTCAATACTCGGTTGGCCTCCTCTGGTAAGTATACAGGGCTCTTTTCCAAATGAGACACCAATGTGAGGGGTGTATATCAAAGTTTGCAAAGCATCTTGCTCAGGGAGGTACATTGATATTCTTCTGTTTCATCAGCAGTTTCACGAATCTAGGAGAAACAGCCACTGATTTTTCTCTTCTCAGAACTTTAAATGTGACACATAAAGTCAGGTATTTTTGTTTAATGGTATGCCTGCTATTTGCACATCTTCTTGTGCCTATTAAAACACCACAAATCTCTGCCTGCTGTTTGCTTATGCTAAGGCTTCGGCCATCAGATATGCTACTTTAGCATGCTATGTGGCATGAAGATCCAAGTTTATTCATAGTATAACAAAGTAGAGTTTGTTTTTTCACACAGACTGAAGTTTGTTTCGCTCAAGAATGTGAGTTGGTAGTTATGGCTTCACACCCATGCAGGGTCAGTACCATTAAACGATCACATTTTCTGTTTATGTTGACTTCTAATTATTTCTCCCATTAAAAAAAAAATGGAAAGGTTCTGTTAGCCAAGCCAAAGCACATAATGATTCCCACTGTTGGATGAACACTGTTGGACCTGTCTCCTGAAAAACGCTGCGATTTACCACCCACAGACTCATCAACAGTCCTGGCTCTCTGCAGGATCTGGATTCTCAGCCCTCTCCAACCCCTCTTGTCCTCTGTTCACCTCCACTTGGGAACATGGCCACTTGGAGAAAGGGAAGCTTCCCCTCCCTTAGAAACAGCTGGGAATGCTGACTCAGTACCATACATTTTAACCCAGAGCAGAGCGTGCTCACTTTATGATGGAGTTTCTATTTGCGGTTAAGGAAAAGACTCTTCACGTTTGATCCTTCAGATGCCTTTGATACAGCCTCGGCATTGAACTGAACCAGTAGATCAGGCTGGCTGGGCCCAAGGCAATTATTATGATTGTTCCTACGATTCACACCGACTTTGAAATCCACCCATGGATTATTAATCTTTTAATGAATAAAGTAACATATGGCGGAGATTCTTATACAAGTCTTATTAGAATTAAAAGTTACAGCGATAGTGGCCTGAACTACTAGTCATATTTCAATTTGCATCACTAATGGTACAATTTAGCAAACTCAAGAAAACTATATGTAGGACGGTTTTTTAAGTTTTTATTTTTTTAATGATCTCTTGTATGTTTCATAACTTTCCCTTTCTCTTTCTCTACCCCAACCCCCAAATATACTCCACTAAAAGAGGAATGAATATTTAACCCCCCCCAAGCAAATTAAAATTACTGCTAGTGGGAGATAGAAGGGAACAGAGAGGAAATGGAATGTTCTCACATTGAAAGCAAGTGAGTGAGAGAGAGAGAGAAAGAGAGAGAGACAGACAGACAGACAGACAGACAGACAGACAGACAGACATATATGCAGGCTCTTTGAGAGAGAGAGAGAGACAGACATATATGCAGGATCCTTGAGGGTTGAAATTTAACTGCAAATTCCCAAGTTTGTGCCTAGTTACATTTCCATTAATATAAAATTAATAAACGAATATATTTTCATGAAACATTGGATGCCTGTTTTTTCCCAGATCTATAAGATTAAGAAAAATTAAAGCGAATGGCACTATCAGACCAAATGATTTAAAAATGTTTACAAAGTACAGTCCATATGTACTTGATCTGTGATGTCAGTCATTTAAGGCAGGTCTTTGGGGTCTGAGCAGGTCTGAGCCTACCCTCTTCTAACCTTGTCACCTGTCACTCACAGTGCTGGGGCCTCATAGGTTCCTTTCGTACTGTTCCCTGTAGCCTGTTCATTCTCACTGTTGTAGTCTCTGCACTTGCTGGCGCTCGACTGGGTAGATGCTTCCTTGGATGCTCAGGGATGGTTTCCAGGGCTTCCCCTTACCATCCTGGCTTTAAACATGAAAACTTAGAAATGTCTGACCTCATCACCATGTTTATAGGAGCACCTCTGAGTGATTCTTTGTGTATTCACCTGAGAACCAGGACAATCTACATTTGTCTAACTCTCCATTTATATAATTACCAACAGGTTAACATCATGACACAAAGAACTGGAGGACTTTTACCCATGTATTCTCTGTATCATATAACACAACACAACACGAGTTCTTATTTTTCTTTAACTAAACCTTAATTTATAGCCCTTTTGCTACATCCATGTACAGTTTCCGAGGTCACTTCTCTTTTTATCCCGTTACCATAGTGTGGGGTTCTAAAACAGTGTTGGGGTTGGGAAGATAATTTGGTAGTTAAGAGAGTCCAGGCAAGCATGAGGACCAGAGTTCAGATATACAGAGCTAATGAAGATGCGGAATGGATGTTGCATCTGCCTGTAATTACAGCAGCAGTTCTCAATGTGTAGGTGGTGACTCTTTGGGGGCATTGAAGGACCCTTTCATAGGGATCACCTAAGACCATCAGAAAACACAGATGTTTACATTAGGATTCATCACAGTAGCAAAATCACAGTGACGAAGTAGCAACGAAAATAATTTTATGGTTGAGGGGTGGGGGTTGACCACAACATGAGGAACTGTATTGAAGAGTAGAAGCATTGGGGAGGTTGAGAACCATTTCCCTCGAGCCCTTGACTGCAGAGACAGGAGATTCCTAATGACAGCTGGCCAGTGAGACTAAAAAAAATTGGGAACTCCAAATTTATTGACAGATCCTATCTCATTGAATAAGGTGAGAGTAATTAAAGTGGGGATTCCCCATACCAACTGCAGGTCTCCATATGTACACACACTTATACCACATACACACATAAAAAAGGAAAAATAACATCGTTATATTGTATTAAATTACTGTGCATATCAAAAATAAGCTTTTGTGGCTACATTGACACCTATGCTTAATTCCTCCAAATTGTGTAAAAGGCTATAGAGTTTGAACCATGGTGAGATTTAAGCTTTTAACTTATGAATAAATTTAAAAATTGTCAATATTTTCTTTTATATTCACCAAAATATTTGTAAGAGACTATCAAGTAGGTCTAGTTCTTAACATTTGATCAATCATCCCTAAATCTTACCATACTATCACTCTACAATAACACAATGAGACTTGTTGCCATAATCTCTTGGGGACTTGATTTCCTAACTTAGTCAAGATTTTAAAAAGAAAAACAACCTCCCCCCCCCCCAAAAAAAACCCCTTTTAGATAAATGAAATGCTAAAGGACATCTAAAAAAATTTTTTTTGTTTAACTTTTTGTTAAACATTTATCAGTTTAGCACTTGCCTTTAAAAACACAAGTACACAGCTTTTTTTATACTACTGGCTTCATTCATTCAATCATACTCATTATTAAAAAACAATGCAATAAATAGTCATTATGAATGATAATAGAAATTATCAAAGAAACTATAAGACCAAATAAACTCCTTAACTGGAGAAACATTCAGTGTGAACATGCACATAAAAGGAGAGAAGTCTAAGGTGAATACGAAGTCTTTTCTCCCTGTCCTTTCTCTTAAGGCCCCTGCCAGGGCCACGGGCAGTATTTTTGTTTCCTTGTTTCTTTATTTTTCAGTTAAAATAATATTTATCAAATTTGTGAATGCATTACAAATTAATTACATAAATTGTAAAATTACAAAACTGCCCATATATAACAAGCCCTTACATGGACTCCAGTCAAACCTGTCTTATAAACGTAAGGATTATTAAATTTGCGTTTCAGAAAATTCCCCAGCCACAAGTAAATGAGGAGAGCAGATCATTGGCAACACACAATAGGTTACGTTCACCTAGCGCTTGAAGTAGATGAGAGTCATGATTCCAGCTGAACATGAGAAATGGATTAAAGGAAAACTCAGGAAGATGCTCTGAATTTTCAAATAGAGTTCTTGACATTCAGTTGGTTTGATGCATGATAAACACTGAGTCACAAGCTGAACTTTTTCAGCTAGATAGTGAGAAAACTTGGTTAGAAATCCCTCAAGAAGACTTGGCATCAGACACTGGACACAGCTTTTAAATGATGCCTTGATCTACTATTTCCACACAGTTAGCTTTCATAAGATAGTAGAATGGGGGGGGGGGTTGGAAGGAGAAGAGGAAAGGGAGAATTTTTTGGTTTTGCTTTTGTTTTTCCTATTTTTTTTTATTTATTTACACTCTAGATTTTATTCCCCTTTTAGTCCACCATTTGACTGTTCCACATCCCATACCTCCTCCCTGCCCCACTGTCTCCAAGAGGATATCCCACCATCCACCCTCCATCCCACCAGACCTCTGAACTCCCTGAGGCCTTGAGTCTCTTGAGGGTTAGATGCATCTTCTCTGACTGAGAAGATAGTCCTCTGTTGTATATGTGTTGAGGGCTAGTGTGTGCTGCATGGTTGGTGGTCCAGTGTCTGAGAGATCTTGGGGGGTTCAGGTTAATTGAGACTGCTGGTCTTCCTACAATGTCGTCTTCCTCCTCAGCTTCTTCCACTTTTTGAAAGGAAGAAATTTTATAATTATAGTATAATCTCAAAAACTTTCGAGTTCAAACAAAGCAAAATAAGAAAAAACATTTTAAAATAGTTATAATAATTTATCTCTCTCTTAGTTGTAATTGAAATAGTCCTCATTTTGCATAAATGTCAAAAGATTCCAATTTGAATTCCTGTAAATTGTATCGATTTTCTCATTCTCATCTAACCCCCTTTACATTAACATTTACATATATTCAGAGAGAGTTACCAGGTACCAAAGATGTATATTTCAGTCTCTGATCTCAGATGTTATTTGCTCAGTAATTTTCCATTTTCTTGAGACCTAGCTTGGAAATTCAAAAATGACTGATCATAATAACATCTACTTTCACAGGTTGCAGAACAGTTGCCATGGTGAATTCTATTATTTTATGAAACACTTAAATGTCAAGTGTCTCAGAAGGATTCAAATGCTTCTCCTTTTCAACACCTTAACTAGCTACCACCAGAGAGTCCCATGTACACCCCCAATAAACACTCCAAAGTAAGCTGTTTCTGTCTAAGCGTGTCATATTATACCACATTTTGAGAAGTATGTTCCCTTTTCCTCTCAACCTTGTTCTAATCCTCTACCTACAGGCTTTCTCCCCCTAAGTAGTATCTCCTTACTCCCTCTTCTCACTATCAAGAACTCAAAAACCCAACTTCCCAAATCTCTTTCTTACCCAAGTTATTCTGTTGGTTACCATATTTGTTTGATTATACCACCTTGGTACTTTGGGAACATGCATCCAACCCTTACCATACCATTCTGCCTTAGCTTAATGTGAAGTTACTATGAGCACCTTAGCTAGAATACCACATCAAGTATCGCATGATCTTCAGGTCAGCTAAGGTATCAGGGAAAACCCATTTCAACAGAAACCACAATACATCATTTACTAGATAGAAACAGTGCCTTGTCTTCAGAATGCTTGGCATGTCATGGTCCATAAAAGGTTTCATAATCTAGACGCACCCTATGCCTCCAGTCTTTTAGACAGTCTGATGTCTTCCTCTACCTGAAATGTGCACAGCCTCGAATCAAACTCATTCCAGGGTACTTGTCAACTGGAGCAATTTTGGTGTTTCCTCCTCTAGCCTGACATAGTCATGTATGTGCTGATAAACTCCAACTATCTTCTAAAGCGAAGTGGAACCTCTTCTATGACACGTCCCCTTCCTCTCCAGTGCCACAGTCTCCAACCTCCATATACAATGGCAGCAGAAAGATATTGTTTGACAAATATAATAATATATACGGAAAAAATAAACTTAATAGTAAGGGCCAAAAAGACAGGAGCATGACAAACTAAAATTCTATTTTTTTTTTGTCTTAGAATCACAAAGTTTTATGGCTGGAAGAGTTCTTACAGGCAATCCAGACCAAAGTTTTCTGTGGTTTCCATATAAAAAGTAAAAGGCCTTAGGATGAAGTTTGGGAAATTTGTATCTAGTTGTGTAATACTGACTATAATTTCAGTGATCCCTATACAGCATTCATGAAACCAGTCTCTACAGTATTCACCCATAAAATCAGGATCCCAGAATCTGAACATCAGAGTCTTAATGTCTGTTATTTCCCATGGCTATGGCCATTTAATCTTTCCCAAAGAAACATATTTTTTTTAGTCACTTTATGCTCAAACATCACTGCCCAGATCGTACATTCTCTGATTACAAACAAGCAAATCTCCACCAAAAAGCTGGGACAACTGAAACTTCTTTGCTCTTTTGAAAACTTTGTGCATAATGAAAACATGCAGAAAGATTTGTGTTGACTTGCATCATTTCTCTGGGACAAGTCTTAGAGTCACAGGGACTTGAGCAAGGTCTTAGAATATTTTACCATATCACAGGAAGTCGTTGCCAATCTTTAGACAAACTCAGACCTGACCCAAAAGTTTCTGAATATCCAAATCCAATTCTTTAAATGAAACATCTTAAGGAATGTTAGGGTTTGAAGTTCTGAAAGTGTAAATCACACTAATATTAATAACTGATATATTTAAAGTAGTTTCGTAATTCATAAACGCTTGAGGTGCATAAAATTTCAAAATCACATTTTTCTTAAGACACTTCAGTGGTATCGGTGTGGATCCTCTTCATTGAACCTGGAATCACTGCTTGACTGAACTGGAAGCAATTAGTTTTTCAAGTATGATCTACTTTTCCACAGATGGGTTTTGTGAAAAATCTTTCACAGGCTTCGCTTGGACCTCTAGCTTCTGACTTCAATTCTGATGGATTCTGAACACTTGGGGTTCTATACCTTTCCTTTTGAGGGTATATCCCTGCTTAAAATAGGTTCTCACTTTCCTCAAGCACCTCCCTCACTCCCAGTCTTCCAGCATAAAAAAAAAAAATGACCCTGATATTTGAAAAGGAGTTTCTGGTACAAATCCCTCAGGTCTCATAATGGCAAACCCTCCTTGTCCACTTTATAGGACCACCACACCCCACAGAAGAGCATGTACAGGAAAAGCAGCCCTCCCTTCCCCGACATGTTT
The DNA here is from genome assembly GCF_011762505.2 of Arvicanthis niloticus. NCBI lineage: Eukaryota > Metazoa > Chordata > Mammalia > Rodentia > Muridae > Arvicanthis > Arvicanthis niloticus. The sequence goes on from NC_133438.1 coordinate 14,813,338, forward strand.
CCTCAGTTTATTTATGAAAAGTCTTGGAATGAGAGAGAGCTGCTTGTGGTTCCTGTGGCTTATTCAGGGATGGTTTCCTGCAAGCCAGGGAAGCGGGTCAACTGAATGACCTCTATGTAACTATTCCATATACCCCAACGGGAAAGATCTTTGTTATGGACATCATTTCTAACTGCCTGAAAGTCTTTGTTGCTCCAATGAAGAGCTTAATAACTAAATGTCACTGTGAATACACACTAATTATTATAGTTGAAATATGAAATAGTTCTCACAGGCTATGTTTTGAAATCTTGGTCCCCAGCTAGTGGGTGATAATATCTAGGGAAGGGTGGAGACCTTAGGTAGGGCCTCACTGTAGCAGAAAGATTATTAATGGGGAACCTTTGAAGTTTATTGCCCAGACCCCAGTTCTCCTCCTGTTCTCTGCTTCCTGGTATGGCACCATAAGACTGGAGGGCTTTGTTTCTGCAATAAAGAGCTTAATTATCAGACATCACTGTGAAGACAGATTAATAGCGGCCATGTCTACTGACATTTATACCTTCTTCCATCAATAAAAGAAGTCAGAAATATGCTAAGATACCTTTAGATACCTGTGTGTTGACTTTTGCTTCTCAAAGGAACATGGTTGACTTTCTAGAAAGTCCTATACAGGATTAGCATTGTATTTGCATACTGAATCTATCTGTAAAGAAGGTAACTCTAAGACAGGCTACATGAAGCATTTGGCCCTATCAGATAATACATAATCCATTCCTATAACCAAGTTACATGAGAGGATTTCAAGTAAATGATTAGTACTCCAATATTGGTTTATATTTGTTCAGACTTGCCAGGGAGCGTTCTTTCTTCATGCATTTATAACTTAGAAATCTAGAGGGGTGTGATGACAGTGACCCTTGCTCAAGACTTGTCAGTACTAACATGCCTTTTACTTGACTGGATTGATTTAAATAGGGGGCACAAAAACTCTAGGACTTCTCTCCCCCGCCAAAAAAAATCCAAATATAGTAAGCACAAATTGTGATATGCTCTGGCACTTGATTCATATAGACTTACTGATAAGACTTAGATGCAAAGTTTTACATTATATCAAATTTAATGGTAAGAAGAAACATTTCAGAAAAGCACTGGACAGTGACAGTATGCTAATGTAGTTCCCAAATCAGCTTGACTTAGATCGAAGAGAAAAGGATTCTGTTAGGTCAAAGTTGAAGTAGATGTTCCAGACCCAAGGTTCTTGCTCAACCTCTTCACTCAAGTGCATGTTTTTACACTTGTTGGGAAAATCAGAGACGTGTGCTTACCGTTTATGACACACAAAATCAAGCCAATTTCACCAGTTTCATTGCAAAAAAAAAAAAACAAAATAACAAAACAAACAACAGCATCAACAACAATAACAAACCACAGGGGCTGGAGAGATGGCTCAGCAGTTAAGAGCATTGTCTGTCTGCTCTTCCAGAGGTCCTGAGTTCAATTCCCAGCACTATATAGTATCCATCTATACTGTGATCTGACATGCTCTTCTGGCACACAGGTATACATGCTGATAGAACATAATACACATAAAACAAATAAATAAGCCTTTATTAAAAGGACACAAAATTAACAAACCTTATTTTCCTGTATGCTGATTCAGTAATTATATTTTACTGAGATTTTTAAATGAATCATTTGAATCAAATACATTTTGAACTTTCAAATGCACAAATGTATGAGATTTCAAATTAAACATATTATATATGGTTAAGGAACATTCTGGGCTAAAAAAAAATAAGGAAAAAATCTTATCTCATTTGCCCACTATCACCAAGTCAAAAGGTAATTAAACTTAACATATATGCAGAGGAAAATGTCATTTACTCTTATATCCACAGTCTAACCTCTCTCTCTGTCTCTCTGCTTCGTTTCCACAGTGCATCCTAACGTCAGCCAAGGCTGCCAAGGAGGCTGTGCGACGTGTTCAGATTACAATGGGTGTCTGTCATGTAAGCCCAGACTGTTCTTTGTTCTGGAAAGAATTGGCATGAAGCAGATAGGTGTGTGCCTCTCTTCGTGTCCAAGTGGATATTATGGAACCCGATATCCAGATATAAATAAGTGTACAAGTAAGTGCTCATACCACTTTATAGTTTTCATCTTTACCTCATCCCAGGAGATTTCTCCTTATTAAGAGAGCTCCTAATAAGCCTAAAATATGCGAAAATAAATAATATTTTCATAATTTAGGAAAACACACACATAGACTTAGCTCTCAGGACAAGAAAACTTTCAGTACTAACTTACAGAAATATCACTTGAGTTTTGGTTTTGTTTGTTTGTTTATTTGTTGTATTTGATTAGACAACCTAAAGCCAGGAACATGATTTTCCTAACTAGACCCAGAGAAAATGACTATAGTTATCAGAACCAATCGAGTTCCCATTACCTTATAAATAGCCAAGTATTCAATAACTGGAAGAACTATTTCAGGTATTTTGGCTTCTATAAGTTTCCAGTATAGCAATGAAAATATTTGTCAGTTGGAAATCAAGTTTATGAGGACTGTCATCTTGGCCTCCAAATTCTAGCCTCAGCAATTGAAACCAAGTGACATTTGAAAGTTCTAAAATGAGAAAACATCCCCTCTCCCTAAATATCACATGACACCGTACCCATCCTTCCAAGCCACCACCTGTGTCTCCCATCCCTGCCACATTGCCACCTACCTAAGAGTGTCCGAGGCCAGGACCTGTCTGAGCAGTGTTGTTCCTCACTGGCTCTGTCTGTCACCTCGGAAGCTGCTTGAGCTGTCATTCAAGATTCTAAAGGCATCAGTGAGGTAGCCTAAGGTCCTCTCCTCCAAAAGGGCTGGCCTCTTCCACTTGCCAGTCATCTGTTCTGTTTTTCTTATATTTATCCATTGCTATTGGGATTATTGTTTTCCAGAACACTTAACACTCTGGAACCTATTTTCTTTTAGCCTTCCTGTGTGACTGACTCATTGCTAGATTTGAGCCTCATAGTAGCTGTGAATAAGAGTCACTATAGTGACTACTGTATTGGTTTATGCTAACATTTAGGTAACAATGTTGCAAAATACTCATAATAATCATGGTTCATGGTAATCGTTACATAAGAGTCTATTGCTGATATGGTTTGCTGTGTCTCCTTCTAGAAGGCCAACTTTGTGAACCCTGGGCATTACCCCTATGAATGGTATCAATCAGAATTTACAGTTTTTGACATCTAGTAGATAAATATTTGAATGGATAAATAATTGTTGAGAACAGTATAAATAATTGTCTCAGTACAAATAATTGTATATTATTTACATTCAAATGAAACATCATTACGATCACTTAATGCAAAGAGCTTGTGGACAGGTTGAGAGCTTCTTATATGAAACAGAAATGATTCAGGAGGGTTTTGGATTTGAGAATGATTGTGTAGACCTTACTGGCAGAATATCCCTAATCTGAACATCCAAAATCTATAACATTTTATAACATGATGTCAGCCATCAGTGTCTCAGATTTTAGAGAACTCTGTACTTTAGATGCTGGAAATAAAGAGGTCCAGCATATGTTACAAAGGTATTTGCATGCTGCAATCTATACTATGATTTTTAAAGGAGCATCTGATGCATATCAACTAGATGACTTTGGAAGAGTCCCCAGTTCAGTCTAGCAAAATAACATTGACCCCCGACGTTGATGCCAAAGTTGCATGTACAGCAGGAAGACGATCCAGCAGTAGTTTGGAGAACATAGTAGAATCACAATTCTTTTTCTGTGTTTTTCCTTTCAGAATGCAAAGCTGATTGTGATACCTGTTTCAACAAAAATTTCTGCACAAAGTGTAAAAGTGGATTTTACTTACACCTTGGAAAGTGTCTTGACAGTTGCCCAGAAGGGTTAGAAGCCAACAACCATACTATGGAATGTGTCAGTATTGGTAAGGAAGGCCTCTAAGATTTATAATGGATGAGAAACACTTCAGATGACAATGGCAATCTTACACAAGATCCCGAGAGACTATCTCTAATAGGCTCTATCCATCTTTGTTTACAAAGATACTATTCTAAATCTAGGTTCACACAGCCATATCCTGCAGGTATTATGGATTATAATTTGAGAGGGTTCTGCTATTTGTTAAGGACTGCTCATAATTGTTTCAAACTATCCTGATCATCAATGAGTGCTTACATTTCAGAGGGAAACAAAGGGGAAGAAAGGAGGGAGAGAAGGAAGGAAGTGTGTGTGTTGGGGGGGGGGGCAAAATTAACTGTTTTCCACTTTAGATCAAGACTTTTAAAAAAAAAAATCCCTAAATTTGATATTCACCCATAATCAAATTATTTGCCACATGGTGGTACTTTTTCTTGATATTGTCCATTAATGCTGCTGTGCTCTTCTTGTTCGGGTATTAAATGCAAAAAAAAAGAGAAAATTTTGGACACTGTCAAATTGACAGAATGAAACAGTCCAAACTTTGATTAATTATAAGCCTGGTTTTGTGGAGGGGTGGTCCCTCAGACGAGTTGTCTGTCTAAACAACAGATCACGGTTAGGCTATGTTTTTTTCTGTTTAAGTGTTACACGGCTACTAGAAATATTAGTTTAATACACACTTGTGGGACAGATGCTAACCCGAATGGGAAAACAGAAAAAGAGAGCTCAAGGTCCCCTGGGCAGTGATGGTGTCTGATGCTGGTGTGTGGACACAGAACCTCCTGATTCCATACAAGAGTTTCCAGAAGTGCCCCAGGCTCCCCACAGTGTGCTTCTGTTAGAATCGAGGCTGTTGGAGAAATAATTTTAAGTTAATTTTAAGTAGGTCAACCATTTCAGGATAAATGCAACTTCTATGTCTGTACTTTTTTCTTTCTTTCTTTCTTTCTTTCTTTCTTTCTTTCTTTCTTTCTTTTCTCTTTCTTCTTCTTCTTTTTTTTTGACAGAAGGAAAACAATAGGTGAGATTTAAAAGTTAACCCTGGAAACGCTGGGAAACAGCAATTTCAAATCAATCTCTCAATCTGTGACTCTTTTTGCTTAAGTCTTTCCTGGTTACAAAAAACATCTTAGGAAAGGGGTGGAGTATCCATGAGCGCTCTCCGGGCCTACTCAATCCAGAGGGCTGATGGTTAGAGGAAACCAGTTCCCAGCAGTGGAAACAATGGGAAACACTCCTGTGAAATAGTGACGTGTAGATACCAGAAGCTTGAAGAATTTCTTTATCGAGGATAAAAGACAGACATTCAAGTTTTGTTAGTTGCTAAAGACGTAACATTCAGCTTTAAAAGCTAAACACTCTGTCCTATCACGGAGAGGGTTTAACATTTGGCACTGTGAGGTTAGCCTTCAAAGAAAATTGCTTTTTATATCCCCAAAGTTACCAAGTCGATTTCTTACTATAAATTTCAGATGATGATTATGGATTTCAAATATCACTAGCTGCCAAATGGCCATTTATTGAACAAATGGCCTAGGACATAGTTGTATTGCAGATGGGCAATTTCATCAGGACTTGTTCCCTTAGCTGTTCCCTAAGGGAAGATGCCTGTCTTGGAATTTGGTCTTTATGCACAGCATGTGCTGACTTGCCCCAGGTTATCAGGGAAAATAATGGCATCTTCACTACACAAAGGATTATCAAAGTATGAAGGAGCAGGACCCAGAGAGCTGAAATGTGGACTGCAAAACATACCCTAAGTTTCAGTGCTTGGATTAGTACCTTATCTGAAGCTCTCCACTGCTTACTAGATAGTGTATCTTTCCCCTGCCCGGACTATTAGTTTAGTTCTTGTTTCTACTTAGAAGGTAAGCTGAGTAAATAGATTTCAAACACAAAACTATTGCCCACAAGAGAAGTGGCATGAAAAATCACTGTCACGATGTATGCAGTCCCCATGGTTTGCAAATCAATTCAGCCTACATGTTCATCTTTTAAGAGGGCATAGTGTTTCACTTTGGAGATATTTGCTTCCCCTCTGCAATGAAGTTGGTGTTCTTCATTGTTCCTCTTGGAAGTCACGGGGGGGGGGCAGCATACAGAGCCTCGGAGCTCATGCCCTAGCTATGTCTCCTATGGGACATGCCATTGTTGACTGAACCCAAGCTTGCCTGGTCCCACCATCCCCCAACTTTTACTGTCACTTTCACTACATCTCAGATGACAATGAATCAGTCTTTCTTCTAGGGTCTAGAGCTCATGAATTTTTCTGAAATACATAGTTTATTAGATCGAAGGTAGAAAGGAAGGAAGGAAGGAAGGAAGGAAGGAAGGAAGGAAGGAAGGAAGGGAGGGAGGAAGGGAGAAAAGGAGGAAGGGAGGGAGGGAGGGAGGAAGAAGGGAGAGAGTGAGGGAAGGATGAAAGGAAAGAAAAATAGCACTTTTGGGGTGTCATTAAAAGTACAAACATCTGCTACAAAATCCAGGAAAAGTATTAATGAAAAGCAGAGAAACTACACTCACACAAAGGAAACAAATCTTAACAACAGCTTCAGAAGGGCACACCCTGCCCTTTAAGCACCACGCAAGGACATCCAGTCCAGACGCAAGTTATTAGCTGTCACTGACCAGAAGTTCACTGAAGTTAGAGTCCCTGCTGGGAATTTACTGAGTAATAAATAATGTTTAGGCATCCATAGCATGGGAAGCAGGAAGGGCACTGAGTCTGAGTCTAGCACAAGGACCTGGATTTCTTTTCTGCCTGTCATTCTCTAGCACAGATGCTCTCAAACCAAATGATGTTCCCATGTCTGCCCATAGCATCTCTTACATTAAGAAGGCACATCTGCTCCAAGCTAGAAACATCATCAGAAGTTCTAGGGTGGGGTCCAGAATCCTGTGCTTTATCAGGCCCTCTGGATAATTCTGAGATCTCCAAATGTTTAATTATCTAGTCAACAATTACGATAGCCCTCAAGCTTTATAAAAAAAATCACCCACAAGTTACAGCAGCAGTGTTAGAAAATTTACAACACATTGATTAGTTGGCTTGAGTTAACCAGGTCCACTGCAGAATTCTAATTCACAGTGAGAAGAAACTGTCCCAACAGCACATGTATTTAAAAAAATATATCCTATGTCTGTCTGCCCCTTATTTATGTTATTTTTTTCCAACTATGATCTGCAGAATCTATTCTAGAAACTTAAATGTGATGAAGGGCTAGACTGTGGTTTTTGTGTTTGTTTGTTTGTTTCATTGACAATCTTGCCTGTGCCTGGAAGCCAACTGAGACTTTGTTTGGTTGCAGTACACTGCGAGGCCAGTGAGTGGAGTCCGTGGAGTCCATGCATGAAGAAAGGAAAAACATGTGGCTTCAAAAGAGGGACTGAAACAAGGGTCCGAGATATACTACAACATCCTTCAGCCCAGGGTAACCTGTGTCCCCCAACCAGCGAGAAAAGAACGTGTATAGTACAAAGAAAGAAGTGTTCAAAGGGAGAGCGAGGTACAGACTCACTAATGCAACATTCTTCTTTGATTCCTCCCAATTTGATCCATATCTCACTTTATATCTTATGGAATACTTGGTCCTATTCCTCATGCTGGAAGCTCTAAAATGTGTAGAAAAAGAACACTGTGGAACTAAGTTACAGTTTATAGATGTGATAAGTATTTTTTTTTTTCAGTATGGAACCTGATCTCAGCACTTTAGTGTGATAGTGTGATAAATAAAGACCAGTCCAGGAGCTGGCTCAATTTACGTTTTTGGGCTTGAATTTTCCTGCGATCTTCTTTGTTAATGCCCAGGAACTTTAGGGAAGTTTCATACACACAAGGTGAGCATCATCTACTGTGAGACCATAATAAAGGGACATACCCCTACCAAAGGGGACTTTCCCTATATGATTGCTTACAAATTAAAATGGCACAAATGTTTCTAAGTTTCAAGGTTTGAAGTAAAGAATCAAGACCACTGGGAAATTCCGTCTCCACATTGCTTTTATAGACTTTTGTAACAGGTTGCAGGAACTGTTAGATCAATAATATGTCAGAATGTGTTAAAATCCTCTAAGCAGCAAGGAGAAACTTACCATTGAATATATATATATATATATATATATATATATATATATATATATATACATTCAATGAATTCATTGAAACTTACCATTGAATATATAGCGCATGAGTGGAAATAAGTTGCTGGTTTTTTAATGGTCATTCTCCCATGTTTCCTTGTCATGCCCTCAGTACCACTGTCCACAAATATGTCATCTATCTTTAAATAATTATAACTTTCTAGTGAGTCTATGGTTGGCCCTCTCCACAAGCTAATTGTCATTTGACAGGAGGTGAATGCCTCTGCAGAAGAACTTCTTAGCTTATTTCAGTCATCACTTCACTAATTCACTCGACATACTTTTATTAAACTCTTACTCCTGTGGCCACATATTATGCAAATTCCTAAAGCTTCACAGCTAAGTAGAATCCTCTCTGAGAGAACAATGAAGTTAAACCCAGAGTCCAATGAGAAGCTGAGATGTTTAAACAGATGATCATAAACAATATACTGTAGTAGTTTCTTAGGAATCCAGAGGAGGACACTACAGACGTGAACATTGTTTATGGGAAAAATAATTTGGATCACCCGAGCTTTACAGTACTTTTTGTATCAAGAGGATTAATTGCCCACCATGAGACTGCATGGAGTCTCTGAACTCAGAACTTAATGTACTAGAAATTTTGGAAGTATAGGTTATGTAAAAGAGAACAGCTAACTTTTCTAAATCTGTAAGAGATTTCAGTTAAACCTTAGTTTCAGTAATGCAAGGTGGCTAGTGAAAATGGTCATTTTAGCATTTGTTAACAATTCATTTAAAAATCTTAAATTTTAAAAGTTGGAATTGGAAGTCAACTGCTTGACTACTTTGTTGGTATGCTCCCATAATCACAGAGTTACTTCTGTTTACTAAAGATCTTGAAATTTAATGAGCTACATCTGACCTTAATTATATTCTTTTCTATAAAACCTACAGCATTCATCAGTATTTTGTACATTTTTCCTTTAAAAATATAAATGAAGTGAAGTTTATCCCATAAAAACATAAACTATATTATCTTTTCTCTTTTATTTGAGAATATGTTCTTCTAATATACTTCTTGTTGCACCAGTCATAAACACTGATGTCCTAAGTGTCACTTCTTGAGGCTAGCAGCTAGAAGAGAAGTTACGCCATAAAGATGTTTGGCTATCAACCTGTAACATAAGCATGCACTTAAAATTTTCTTTCTAATCTTTGTTCCTCCTTTCCAAGGATACAGCAACATTTTACTTTCACAAACTGAGCTTTAAGCAAATATAACCTTATAAATGTCTTATTGCTTTTCAAGTTTGATAATTCATGTACTAGCAGGAATTCCTGATTTCCTGGAATGACATTCCTAGCCCCACTCCACTTTTCCTTACTCTTCATTTGCCTTCCAATGAGCCTGTTTCATTTTTTTAAGGTGGGTTGGAAATATAAGAAAGGAATAAAACCATGCTCTTAATTCATCACCTCCTTAACACTTTTCTTAAATTCTTTTAATGTCTACAATATTGAATATATTATATTAAGAGGGTAATGAAGAGAAGGGCTGTGAGAGAGGGACCAGGATGGGGGGCAGCAATCGAAATGTAAAGTGAATAAATAACTTAAAAAAAAAAGAAGAAGTCAAGGAAACAAACAGCAATGGCCTGTGTCCGTGTTTTACATAAACTATATATGGCACAAAAATATTACCCAACTTCTCACTTAGATACACAGTTATGATATATGTACACCATGTACATGGTAGAACACCATGAAGCATTTTGAAATGTAAATGCTAAGAAGAATAAACAACTTAGAAACCAGGCTAGGTTGACTAGAAGACATATGAGTTGGCGTTATCTGGATGAGCTAATTATTTTTATCCTAGAGTTGGAAACTTCAGGCAGTTTAAGAGATAAGAACTATAAAATGATAAGCACAAGATCTACCCTCCAGTGTATTTATCTACTGCTTAACTGCTCTGACTTCAGCGCTCAGAGATGGATAAAACAGGAAGTCTCTTAGTTGTATAGCTTTACCACTGAAAGATGGGTGAAGCAAATGGCCTGGTCTCTCTCTCTCTCTCTCTCTCTCTCTCTCTCTCTCTCTCTCTCTCTCTCTCTCTTTAATAAAATGCATCTTCGAATTTTGATTTGAAACTACATCTGCAATCTGCCTGGGAGGGTCACTTGTGTTTGGAACAGGTGCAGAACTTGCTTTCAGGATTTTTTCCTGCTGAGTTCTAATTGCCAAAGGCAGAAGCTCCAGGGAAGAACAATATGATACAGAAATGAAGCACTCAAAAAAGTTAAATAGAAGGAAATTGTTTCTAGATATAGACTGGATTGCGTTTTGAAAAGACATAAAATATTTTTCCCATTTGTTTTTCTAACTCCCAACTTTCTTGTGCTTCTAATTACTATTTAGAAATGAAGTTAATAAAGTCAATGTATTTTTTGTAATCCCAATTCCTAATTTTTACTAAATGTACTACTTATTTACAATTTGAGATTATCTTCCATGATCTGTCATGCTCTTCTTTTATAATCAGCTTTGAATTATTCATGAATTATTATCTTAAAAGCTATTGCTACTACAATGCTTTTTTATCTTGAACTTTATCAACTTACATATCTGAGTTGTTAGACATACAAGATGTATTCTAAAAGGCTCTATAGACTATCATATAGACTTGTGTCATATATGTATTAAAACTATACATATAGATAGTAAAACTATACATTAAAATATTGAAATAATAAAGAAAGAGTAAAGAGTAAGAACAAGTAAAGAAAGATCGTGCACTTTCAGTGGTTGTCAGTTCACAATTATTGCCTCTCTGACATGCTCAAGAAAACCTGAGATCAGGGGAAGTGAGACAGGACAGAGAGATTTGGATGTGCCTGAATTTGACTAATAGCAGTGTGTGTGCGTGTGCGAATGTGTGAGTGTGTGCATGTGCACGTGCATGTGTGTGCGTGAGTGTGTGTGCATATGTGTGTGTGTATGTGTGTGTGTGCGTTTGTGCATGTGTGTGTGCGTGTATGTGTGATCCATTCATTTCTTATTCATTTGTAGATTTCATCAATTTATTGTATAGATAGTATTTAGGGAAGTTAACAAATAATGAAAATATTCTTTAACTTATGTAAAGGATTTTTATTAATCAGAGGTATCATGCGCTCTTGGAATAGAAAGAAGAGAGAAGACAAACTTCAAGGGTCTATATTCTCTAAAGATGAATAAACACCATCTCCCTCTGAGAAGCAAAGAGGAGCTGATTAAATAGAATAAAAATATCTAGAGGTCCTTCAGGAAAAAACTAGCATGAATTATCATACTGTCATTTTATATGAATAAACTATAGATGGCCTTATGTGTCTTCACAGATTTATAGTAGGATGTAAACCACTATGTGAAACTATATAAAAGAAGATAAGGTACATGTTAACTTCTAGTGGTGTTACTCTACTACCAACATTATAAATTTATATTACTTTTACCATCACAGCAAGATGACTTTTTATAAAATCTAACAAAAATCCTAACATGATCTAGAGTTTTGAGAGGACAGCTTCTCTGTTTTAGTTGTTTGGTGAGTTTGTTTATTTGTTTGTTTGCTTGGTTTTTATTGTTGTTATTGTTGTTGTTGTTGTTTGATGCAGGGTTTCATTATATAGGTCAGTCTGGCCTGGGTCTTACTACATAGACCATGCTACACTGAAACTTCAAAGATCTTCGAGTCTTTGCCTCTTGGGTTCTAGGATTAAAAGTGTGGTATGAACACTCAGCTTGGTCAACGTCTTACACATTTGTTGACTTAGAGACGGGTTACCTACAGGAAGAGTTTATATTAAATAGCATTTCAGCATAACTGAGTATTCCAGGATAATTTTTAGAAACAAAAATACATACATGTCTCGTTATCAGGGACAAATAGATGCATTTTTTACAATTTTATTTACATTGGTGTTCTGCCTCTATGTATATCTATGTGACGGTGTCCTATCACTTGGAACTGGAAATACACACAGCTCTGAGTTGGGACTTGAATCTGGGTCCTTAGGAAGAGCAGCCAGTGCTCTTAACTGCTGGGCCATCTCTTCAGCCCTAGATGCATGTCTTATTAATAAGGACTAAGATTGTACCTTTTCTCCATTTTCATCTCTCAGAAGACCAACTAGCTCAAGGCCGTCATCTTTGTAAGCGCTTCAAGATGAGATCTTTCTGCTCTTTGGTTATTGTTGTGAGTGAGTAGACTAATCCCTTCAAACGAGTCAGGAGAGACTAGGAGTCACTTGTTTCTGATGGGGCATTCTAGCCTGCTAATAAAATATGGATGAACACAGTGATGTAAATTAACAATCTTGTTGCTACAGTTCTTGTACATAGCTAGTCCTGAACAAATGGACTGTTTGTTCAGATTCTGGGGAGTAGCTTTTGCCACTACTGGATATTTGTACATGGTAGAAAGAAAAAAACAATGACCCAAAGGGGGATACTCAATCCCTGATATAAAGGCACTGGCCAACTTTGTAATATAAATATACACTCACAACCAACTACTAATACTATGTGTTTTTCTCCTCCTCCTCCTCCCCCTCCTCCTCCTCCTCCTCCTCCTCCTCCTCCTCCTCCTCCTCCTCCTCCTCCTCCTCCTCTTCTTCTTCTTCTTCTTCTTCTTCTTCTTCTTCTTCTTTTTCTTCTTCTTCCTGTTTCTTCCCCTTCTTTTTTTGAGATAGGGGCTCTCAACATAGTCCTTACCAGCCTGGAACTCACTCTGTAGACCAGCATGGCTTCAAACTCACAGAGATCTGCTCTGTCTCCTAAGTGCTGGGATCAAATTTTGGACCGCCCTTTCCAGTACCCACAAACTTCTTAATGTTAAAAGTTCTACAGAAAATAGAAAAGCTTTTATTTCATAGCTTGTGTTCTTTGGTTCATGTTACTTTTTATCTTAACTTGTGGTTGTCAAGTCTTTATAACTAAAACAAAATTCATATCATTTGTGTCTTATAAGCTCCCAAGATGGATGGAATACTATTAAAGGTGGTCAGAGTTTATGTTGGAGAGCATTTGTGGTAGAAACACTTGTGTTAGTATTATTCATATAGGCCTCTACTTCACAAAGTTATAAGAAAAAAATTGTGTTAACTTCTGTTTTGGCAGAAGCCTTGCCATTGCTATTCTAATGTAATCTAGCCAAGTGATCCTTGCAAAATGTCTATGTTTTTTGAGATTATGTTTTTAGGGATGACATTTAAATTCCAAATGCTTTTTATCTTTTAATGTGTTTCTGTCTTTATCTCTGTCATGTGTGTTTTGTGTATGGTTTTCTGCATGTGTCTGTGCATGCGTGAGTTTGTGTGTGTGTGCATGTGCGTGTGCATGTGTGTGTGTGTGTGTGTGTGTGTGTGTGTGTGTTTACATGGGTGTGGAGGCCTAAGGTTGGGCATCTTCCTTAATGGGTCTATATGCTATTGTTTTACAAAAGGCTTCTCATTGAAACTGGAGCTCAGTGATTCATTAAGATGTCTTGGCAATGAGCTACTGGAATCTGCTTGTCTCTCCCTCTCAACCCAGGCCTGGTACTAAAAGTCACACTGTTGTGTTATGCTATTGCACGGGTGCCAGAGATCTGAATTCAGGACTGACACTTACGTGGCAGGGACTTTGTCAGCTGGCATATCTCTCTGATGCCCTCTTTAATGTGTTTAGAATAACTTACACTGTTATGTTAGGTGAGGGAGTGCTAACTGTCCTACAAATATTCATCAGCCCCTAACCAATGATCTTGCCCTTCTTTAGATGTTTAGATACTATAAGGGATGTTTCCATAAATTTACACTGCATAACAAGTAACTTCAAAATAGAGGCTGAAACAACAGCCATCCATTAAAGGATCTGTGACTGGGTAGTTTAAACAGAGATCTAGTCAACAATTCTGATCATAGCTGGACTCCTTCCTGTGGTTCATCCTTGCTCCTTCTAGACGGCTAAGAACTGAGGCTAATGGCCCATGTTCAATGTCAAGAAGGTACACCAGGTCCAAGGGAAAAAGCAAAATAGGTTGACCTGAGGAGATACTTAGAACTGGCAAGCATATTTCCACAGCCTTCTGTTATGTTGCGATGGTCACAAGGCCATTTCTGACTTTGTGGGTGAGAACTAAGGTGTACCCGTTGCCTGAGGCAATCATGATGTGTTACCTTGTAAGGTGCCATGCAAGCACACGCAGAGGGGAGAAAGGTGAGTGTTACTGCCACGCAGAGATCTTTTTCTTGTTTGAAGTTCTATAAATATGGTCACTTAGACTTTACCAATCTCTACAAGTCTCTATAAAACACAGCAGAGTTGGCAGGTAGTTTTGTCTACTCTGCTTTGTGCTCCTGGTGAGTTGTAGGCACACATCCTCCCAGGAGCTATCTCGGCTCTCTCTCTCTCTCTCTCTCTCTCTCTCTCTCTCTCTCTCTCTCTCTCTCTCTCACACACACACACACACACACACACACACATTAGCTCATTTTTAAACTGCCTTATGGGCTTTGTGGCTGGGCTCTTCTAAGCCTTCTGCAGCTAGCATGCCCTTACCTCTATTCCAGCTCAACACCTCTAAATCTCCCTTCAATTTAGTTGCCCCGTTACCTTCTGAGAAGCCCATTGGTCTTGCTGCCCAAGACACTATAGGGCTGCCCTTCTGTGGGACACTTTCCTTTTCCACTTACATTTTAAAAGATCTCCTCTACAGCAATGAGTCTGTACTGTCTCTCTCCACCAAGTATCTCAATCTCCCCTTCCTGCCCTCTCCTCCTGGAACCTCAAGTCCCGCCTCTTTCTTTCTGCTCAGCCATTGGCCACTGGCATCTTTATTGATATATCAAAAACCAATTGGGGGCAAGGACCTTCAGCATCAGATTCCTAATTAAATGGAAGCATCAGAACTACTCCTGTACAATAGAGAGTGACATATGTCATTTCTATTGTGTCTTCCCTGTGTATAATGCAGTGTTAGTCTCCCCACTGCTGATACAAACTACCTGGCAAAACGACTTGAAGGCAAAGGGTTGACTTGGTTCACTGTTTGATATCAGAGCCTTGGCAGCAGGAGCTTGAGGCAACTAGTTACACACCTTCTCCAGTCAGGAAGCAGAGTGAGATGAATACTCAGCTCTCTCTCCTTTTTATTCAATCTAGGACTCCACCCCCATGGAATGGTCCTGCCCGCACTTAGCCTACCTCTTCATACACCAACTAACCTAGTATAGAAACTTCTTCACAGATATGCCTAGAGGTTTGTTCCAATGGTGTGATTCTGAATTACACCAAGTTGACAGTCTATCCATCACAAGGAGACTAGAAGAAAAAACTAAAAGCCAAGCCAAGGAGCTAGGGAAATGGCTCAGCCATTAAGGGCACCTTTTGATTTTGCAGAGGACACAGGGTGGCTCACAATCATCCATAATTGTGGTCCTTGTTGATTTGGTGCCCTCTTCTGACCTCTACAGGCACCACACACATGTGGTATACATACATACATGGATGCAAAAAAAAAAAAAAAAACCATTTGTGTACAATCATAAAATAATCTTTTGTTTGCAAAAAGCCAGGCCAAGATACACTCGTGTATTAGATAAATATTTACTTAAGTAGCTCTTTCTGCTAGGTGTTCTAACATTTGAGAAATTTAAAAAAAAAGATTCCCTCTTTACCATTATTTTCATTATCTAGGCATTAATATCAAGCTTGATGTTCCTTAGAGCTTCGATCACCCTGTTCAGCTTTCTGGTAGCAAAAACCTGTTTTGAAAGTTTTCATTTTCATGATAAAAACACTAGTAGCTGCAGTTTTCATTGAAGTTTACTAACGTATTTACCAAAGCATTTATTTTTTACTGGAAAATATAAAATAGATCTGCCTATATTTTGTTCTAGCTTAAAGGCAAATAGATGGTATTTTTCCTGTGACCACAATATCAATGCACTGACACGTGTTTTTCAAACGGCCGAGTAGGGTTAAAGGTACAGCTTGTGGCTGTGGAACAGAGTTTGAATTAATAGGGCCTTTGGAGAAATGACCTCAAGACCTTTGGCTTCACTTGTAGCCTGCTCTGGCCAACTACGATTCCTGCCAATTAGTAGGGTTCCCTAGAGAGAGACTCCGAGAGCATCAGCATAAATTTAAATTCTGAACCCCTAAATGTAGTTTCCAAAAAGGGCTTTCTTGTCCTTCGCTAATTACAAAATAAACATTTCTCAGCAAAAAGACACGTCCTTCTTTCATGATTCTGTCTAGCTCCCTGCACCCTTACAGCTCTCTAAAACTGCCGCTGTTACTGTGGCTTTTTGGCACAGGAGACAAACCCATGTTTGCAGACACAAAAAGGATTATTCTTCCTGTAGGTTGTTATCTTAGTCTCCGTATTTACTCCAGCAACTTGATAGAAGCCTTGAAGGGAAACGCTGTGTATGTCCCTGTTCGACAGAATGGAGCGCACACCTTCTTAGGCCTCCCAAGAGATGTGAGGGAGCAGATCTAACTGGAAACAGGTGATCTCTGTGGCATCATTGAAAAGAAATACTCTCAAAGTTGGTTACATTAAAAACTATTTACTATGTCGTTAAGATGCTTTGTCTGATGCCAAACCAGAGCTGTGGAAACTAGGTTATGTAAATATCAAATAGTTTCTATATTTAAAAAATGTATACTTGGGACACTACAGATGAGAAGACCTTGCTCAAGCTCAAGGGATTTAGCCCTGTATTGAGCTGAACCTCTCAGAACAAGGTGTATATTTTACTGATGAACAAATGCAAGCAGGTTGTTCCCAGTGCAGTGTTTTTTTTTTTTTTTTTTTTTTTTTTTTTTTTTTTTTTTTTTTTTTTTTTTTTTTTCAGCAAGCTTTGCTGTTAATGTGGCAAATGGATATGAAAGAGAATTCTCCAGAACCCCTTAATGCACTGTGTTCTCATTTGCTTCCTCAGATATTCTCATTTTCAATTCAATTCCCTTTTAACTTTTCTTTCTTCAAATCACTCTTTCATTCCTTAGTAGCTAAAATTAAAACAAAACTTTTCAATAATTTCTCTTTCTGATTGCAGTGTCTCTAAATACTATTCATACTCTGTATGAAATGATTGCCAGTACTGAAAAATCATAAGCCAGTATTCATCAGGACATATCTGTTAAAGATCTAGGGGCTTAACCACTGATGGCTCAGTGGTTAAGGGCCTTGTCTGCTCTTACAAACAGAATTAAACCCTTGGTTAGTTTAATTCCCAGCCACTACATAGTGGCTCACAACCATCTATACTGGGATCTGATGCCCTCTTCTGGCATGCAGGTATACATGCAGATAGAGCATTCATACATAAAATAAATCTTTTTTTTTAATTGACAGATCTAAAATTATCACAAACAAAAAAAAAGGCCTTTAGCATAGGATTTTGTAAACTGCAGCACCTTTTGTTTTCTTTATTTTTTGTCTCAATTCATCCTCTCTCTCTTTCCCTATTTACTGGTTTGTCTTCCATTGCTGTGAATCTTTCTAAAATTTAGAAGAAATCTTATTCTAAACAGCTCCAGTCCAGGGTCCATATGTAAAAGTCCCAGTTTACCCTAATTTCCCTGTCCACGTGGCATGCTTCTTGGAGCATTCTAGCTGATCAATTTGAAGCAATCACTCCCTCAGGCATTTACAATATTTTGGTTAGTCTGCCTTTCACTTGGTCACATTCCTACAATGAAAACTGGGTGCCATTGTGACTGGTTTGACTTACAAATAAGGATGAACGTGTAAACGACCCAGCTCAATACACGAATACACAAATGTGAAAGTGATCAAAATTAGTCAGTGTACAAACATATTCTTTCACCATCCAATGTGTATAAGAGCAATTTAAATAATGAAACATAAGCAAGTTTTTTCCCCCGTTTTGACCAGATGTGCGTGTCTAGGATAATGCTAATAATATTTTCATTTAACCAATTTTTCCAGTTTCTGGGTTTTTAAGAAACATTTTTTTATGGGATTAAACTGACATTAACTGAATCCACTACTCCTTTGAATGGTTTCTGGGACGGATTTGCAGACTCCAGTCAAGGACGCTTAGTTCCGTTTCTAGCTGCTCAGAGTTCTGTGTGGAACACGCCAGTGTGGGTAATGACCTTCTGCTTAATTACTCACCATGCCACTGGAACGTTAAGTTGAACTCAAACCTAATTACTGAACTCCTCTGTTTATGTTATGCATACACCACTGGGTCATAACTCTAGCCTCTATGAGGCCAGGCTGCTAAAACTGAAAAATACGTCTTGTGAGGAGTTGTTTTGTTTATTTGTTGTTGCTGCTAGAGGAGACTCTTTTTTCCTTGCCTTTGCAAGGAATCAGATAAGCAGGAGAGTTGCTCAACAAAGAGCAGTAAGTCCATGGGTAAGGACGGATATGTACGTGAATGCATGCAGTGTGGCTTTGCTTTTGTATCGAGAGCAATAGGATATTTGGAAGTACTTTTATTTCTTACTGTGGCATAATATCTAAATTCAGGAAAGGAGAAAATATATTAAACTCACACTCGAGCCACATGTGTTTGTGCACAAGTGAGCATGAGCATGTGTGTATGTATGTGTGTGTGTACATACAGTTGTTTATTTCAAAAGTAAAACAGGATATAGGAAGTGAGTCTTCAATGAGATGGTTAGTGGGTAAAAGCTCTTGCCAGCTAAATTGAAGATATGAGCTGGGTCCTGGGGACCCACAAAGTAGAAGGAAAGAACCAAGCCCTATAGACTCTCCTTAGACCTGTACACACACACACACACACACACACACACACACACACACACATTTACATACACTAAATAAAATATAATGATAAACAATTTTAAAGAAAACATATACAATTGAAATTAGGAGGTTTTCTCTAATTGTAACTCGTGAACAAAAGCATTGTCCTAATTAACATAAACAACGATCTAGTTTTCCATTATGTGGTCAGTATACATTGTAAGTGTCAGATATATAGTCTAGTTGCTCTCTGATTTATATCACATACAGAGGACATATGCTTTAATTTCTTTTCTTAGAAATTACTATTTAGTTTACTAAAGTAGTTTATGAGCAAAGCCCTAGTAGATTAAACATTTGTTAAGCTTCTCAAGTTCTTTTCTGAAATGTGTAAGAGAAGGAAGTTTACATATATCTAAAATATTTTAGTGTGTGCGTGTGTGTGTGTGTGTGTACTTCTGTGGTGTGGTGTAATGTGTGTATAGGTATGTAGGTGTGATTCTCAGAGATCCACTTTCAGCAGTCAGTTCTGTATTTCCACTAATTTTGAGATCGACTGAGGTTGGCATGCTCACCAGGCAAGCACTTGAACCTGAGCCTTGTCACCAGCTCAAGAGTCTTCTACTTACCTGTTCTCCCCCTTTTCAGCTACCTCCAATGCTGCAGCAAACTTTTAATGTTGTCTTATTTTTTTCACTCATGCATATTTACCTATTGATTAATATACACATATATACTAAGACAGGACCTTACCACATTCATACAGAAATGACCGAGGTCAATACCAGCATGAGCCTAAATTTACCATCTGTCACTTCTCTTCTCCCAAAGGCTGGGTTACAAGTGTGCAACAGTACATCCAGCTCTCACAAGTTTTCCCTTTTATTAAACATGGATTTTTCATACATAATATATCCTAATTAGTTTCCTCTCCCTCTACTCCTTACAACCTATCCACCTTCCTTCCCATCCAGATCCACTCCCTTTCTGTCTCTCATTGGAAAACAAGCAGGCTTCTAAATAATATAAAAAAATAATAATATTATTTAATAATATAATATAACAAATATGATATAATATAGCAACACATTGGAATAGAACAAAATAAACAAACAGAAGGAAAGGACTCCAATACAAGGCACAAGAAAGAAGACCCACTCACTTGCAAACTCAGGGATTCCGTAACAACACTATACTGGAAGCAACAATATATACACAAAGAACCTGTAGGGTAAAAATAGAGAAAAACATATAAATAAATTAAAATATAAGATAATAAAACAAAACTCTGGCATATAAGGAATCTTAAAGCACTAAACTGACTTTGTTTTCTGTGGGCCATTTTCTGCTAGGCAGGCTACCTACTCCTAAGAGTACTGTGTTTCTCCCTTGGAGAGGACTAAATTTTCATTGACTAGTGGTTATCAGTGAGAGACTGTTTCTTGGTTAGGCATGGGGTCATTCGTCCACTTCTGCTTTCAGCTCTGGCACCTCAACGGGTGCACACCTGTACAGGCCCTGTGCATGCTGCCTCAGTCTCTGTGCCTTCATGTGTTGATTCTGTAGATTTAGAGGGACGTTTCCCTGTGTCCTCCATCCCCTATAGCTCTTACACTCTTTCAGTCTCCTCTTCCACAATTCCCTGAGCCCTAAGGGGAGGGATTTGATGGAGGTATCCCACTTAAGCCTCAGTATTCCAAGGTCTCTCTATATTGTCTGGCTGTGGGTCTCTGTATTTGTTCCCATTTGTTGCAGGAGGAAGCTTCTCTACTGATGGCTGAGCAAAGCACTGACCTATAAATATAGTAAAATGTAATTTGGAATCAGTTTATTGCTATGTTCCTTCAGTAGGACAGTCATATTTGGTTTTACCCTAGGCCCTGGGCTACCTATTAATAAGTTCTTCATCATCTAAGCAGTGGCTGGTATGAGTTCCATATCATGGAGTATGCCTTAATTCAAATCAGATATTGGTTGGTTACTCCCATAAGGGTTGTGCCAACATTGCAGTAACAAATCTTCAGGCAGTAAGATACCACTGTAGATCAAAGAGTTTATAGTTGGGTTGGTTTTTACCTTTCTCCTTTGTAGTATGCAGAGTATCTTCTCTACATTAGCACATAGTAAAGTCTCTATGTAGGCATTAGCTTGTCCTCTCGATGTTCAATAAGTTGTGTAGGTGTTGTTTCCAACAATGGTGCTTTGCTGTCAGCTGATGGTATTTGAGGATTCCCATGGGACCCCTTTGGCCAACAATTCAGTGAGATGTGAGCCATTCCCAGGTACTGGAATCTTCTGTTACAAAAAAAAATGTCCACTTGTGGTTCTGTCTCCCATATTATTTGATTATTTCATTTAGACCACAACCATATATATATATATATATATATATATATATATATATATATATCCTTAACTTTAGCTATCTTGCCCAGTATTCCCCACCCACTTCCCTCTTCTCTCCCAGCCCCATTTGATCCTCCCATTCCAACTTCCCCCATGTATTCATAACTATATATACTATTTCCCTTTCCTAGGGAGAGCTATCTATCTATCCTCCCTAACCCCTACTCCATAGCTAATTCTATAGGAATTCTAGGAATTATAGCTTGACTTAATATTGACTAAAGAGCTAATAACCATATAAAAATCTTCTATTTTAAATTGACTATTCGCATGTACAGAATCTTAAGATAACGTCTAGTTTTCCATTCATTTCAGTAAAAGTTCAGAAATATTTATAGTCAGAACTGTCTCAGTTCAACCACAAGTCTGTCATGAGTACTATTTGCTTCACTTTTTAATATTTGCTAAAGTATTTTATTGCCAATAGTTATATATCTGCTGTTGGAAAAAAAACTCAAAATTTCTGAATGTAAAAAAAAAAAAAATTAACAATATCCCTTCACTCCGGGCAGTTCTATCCTCTGAGAAAAGTTATATTAAACTGTTTGGTCCTTGTTCCAGATTATTCTTTCAACTATGGTAATATATTCATTATTAGCAGAGGTGAAAGATACACTTGTTTTTAAACCTCAAATGGACTTTTAACTAGCTCTATGGCTTTTAAGCAAGTTATGTTAACTTTCCTTGCCTTGTTTTCTTCATCTTTTAGATGATACTAACAGATCATTAAAATATACACCAGTGTGTATAAAATTATATTTACATCTGGAATGTAAATAAAGCAAAAGAAATGCATATATTTGTATGTGGGAAGCTCAGTACATAAAGTGGGTTAACAGTAGAAATGTGTTGTTAGCAAGCAGAGAGAAATTGGAACTCGTATGCACCGCCTGTAGGAACGCAAGATAATAGAGCATGCCTGTCAGTTCCACAGAAATCCACACTGAAATTATAATGTGATCCAGCAATTCCAATTCTGAGTGTACACTAAGAAAATTAAAAATAGATTCTCAAGAAGACATTCCTATGCCCGTGTTAATAAAGGTATTACTTACAGTAGCCAAAAGCTGTAAGCAGTTTATGACCATTGATGAAAGACTCAATGAACAGAATGTAGTGTATGCATTCAGCGGCACATCATCGCTTGAAAAATGAAGGACATTCTTATACTTGCTAAAACATGGATAAAACTGAAAATACCATGCTAACTGAAATCAGCCTGTCACACTATCACAAATATTCAACGGCTCTGCTTATATGAGCTACCAAGAATTTCAAAAATCACACAGAGAGACATGAGACAAGTAGATGCTAGGGGCGGGGGGGGGGGGAAGAAAAATGACATTGTTGAGAAATAGAGTTTCAATTCTGCACAATGAAGAGTCTTCCAAACTGACATCTGTGATGGCTTCACAATGGGAATATTCTTAGCGCCACTAAACTCTATGCTTAAAATGTCTAGGATCTTTAGGTAGAATTTATCTCGACTTAAAACTAAATGCTAAGGGTTGGAAAGATGACTCTGTAGGTAAAGGATTGTAGGTAACGTGAGCTCTATGCCTGGAACCCACCAAAGGTGGAAAGATTGAACTGAGTCTGCCAACTCCTAATCTCCACAAATGTTTCATGCACCCTTTCATACAAACATGAATGTATCATGCACCATAATAATGAAAAAATGACTGTTAAAACAGAGTTTGCGTAGGGAATGAGTTTTAGCTAGCCAACATCTACGGGCTAGATTGCTATATTTTAGAGCCATTGAACAGGTTTTCCGAACATCTTTGATGTTGTCACTCACCTTCATGGTAAAATCTAAATTTGACATTTCTCTTGGTTCTTTGCTATCAAAACAAGTAATGGTTTCCATCTTAGGAAAAATGCTTGAATCTCAGAAAATAAAATAAGGTCAGTGGGTTTTGCATGAGGCTGTGCAATTTATTTCAAATGAGAGCCCAGCCTCTACTGTGCTACAGCTACAGTGAGTTGTAGCTAATGCAACAGTCAAAGTTGTTGTGACAGGAAGCTTCCTTGAGATATGCTGTATCGGGCCTTGCATTTATTTGTTTCTTGGTTTCTTTCTTTTGTTTGCATTCCTTTGCACGAGCTTATGGAGCTGCTCCTCCCATTTATTCTGTAATTTAGGAAACCTAGAGAAATAGAGATAAAATTTGTAACAGGGCCCTCCGCATCTGTTGGAAACATGACCGTACCTTGAGGTAGTGTTTAACAAACAGCCTCATATTTTTCTGTACATCTCGTGCTGTTAACCTCCTGGCCTCATGCTTTCCTCTGGGTTTTTGTCATTTGTTCCATCTTCACTGATTGCTAAATACATAATGTAAAACATTAGGTTGCAAACTGGCCTTAAATTGACTGGGACCTCGGCAGAACTATTCTGAACACTTTTTATATAAACTCTAAGAAGGTCAAACTTAGACAACTCTCAGCTGCTGAGCTTGGATTCCACAAGCCACTGACCATTTATAATTAATATTAATAAATGGCAGATGACAGATGTTTATTGCCCAACTGAGAGGCATGTGTATGCAACACTCAGTTTCAAAAAGCCAGTGTCAAAGGATCTAAACATACATGTTAAAGTATCAAAAAGCATAAGACTACAGACATGTAATCCAAACTCTTCTAACTGCAAGTACATAAATCTCCATAGTAAATATACAAAACATTTTTTATCATATTAAAAATGGATTAACATGAAATTCTACTTCATTAGACCAAAAGTCCATTTTATGAGCCTACATATCTAGGGGAAAGAGACTTATAAACCATAGACAAGCATTTACACAAAAATTCAACCTAATATATATAACTGTTGACCTGTAAGTCTGAAATCAAAGTGTTTAATGTGTATAGGTTTTGTGATGGGGAAAAAAAATCAGTATTCAAGTGCTAAATTGGTTTAACTTTTTTGAATTCTGTCAAGTTCAACTAAATAATAAAAACCACGGAATGGAGTTGATTCACTTCTGGAGACTAAAGAGTTAAGGCTCAATAATTCAGTTACCTGGTTGTGTAATTCTGAGAGCATCGTAAGATGCTTAAAATAGAAATGAATCCTCCAATAACTAAAGGCGAAGTAAACAAATTTTCCAAGGGAATTACATGAAGACTCAAAAACATCTTATAAAAAACAGAGAGGAAAATAACTGGAATTTACTCCAGTATTCAACAGAATCCGTTCAATATAACTATATCCGTTAACACAGATTCTTCCCTATTGAGCTGTGATTGAATAATTCTATTTCCTGAATGTTTGACAGTTTTACATGACTGTCTTATATAGTTTTTAGTATCCTAGGCTTGTATGCATTTTAGTTAAAACTGTATCTTAAAGATGAGCAAATTGAGACCTTGAGTAAGTAGTTGGCTGAACAATATTAAGTAATTGGCTTATAAAATAGTAATGTCCAGTTTGGCCTCCAGTGAGACTTCAAGGATCATAGGCAGAAAAGTGTATGTATAAACTATGACCAGCAGCTAATAGTTGGGGCAAAATTGTGCCCAGAGTCTGGGTCTTTTTGAGAATAAGCTTTGTCTTGTCTGCTTTAACACTTTTGCCCCATATTCAGGATAAAGGTGTATTCCTTTCATTTTCACAGCTCCTTCCGTATCCCTAATCAAAGGGTTAGCAACAGCCATTATTTTCTTGATATCCTTGTTGATGTTGCGGAGACAGTCAAAAACACTTTGTTACTCCCACCAGATTTACTTATCCTTATTCCACTGTTCAAAGAACAAACATGAACTTAACAAATTGCCAATAATTTCCCCCTTTGTTTATGCACACTGATGTTTAAAACCCATATCATTTTTGAAAACTGTGAACAGCATATTGATGTGGTATAAATATCTATGTTCACATATCACACTGTCTAAACAAAAGTGATGTCAAGAGTCAGTAAACTTCAGGCACCACATGCCTGTGCACTTTTTACAGGGGTATGTTTAACTATGGGTCTTAAGAGACTTCATGAAGGTTTTTTTAAAGGATGTGAATGCTAATGCCACATCTACTTACTATTATGTAACACTAAAGACACAAAGTAAAACTGATTGAAGAAGGTATTTCAAGAAGTTGGGCTTTCTGCTCAATTTGTAAAGTATATATGGGGTCCACACATATTCTATGAATGACAGGTTACGCTGGACACACAGCAGAGTACCCACCCCAGGAGGCCTCTCAGTGTGAAGCAAACTGCAAGTGGATAGGGCTCCCAGAAAGAACAGCATGTGCATGTACAATGGAGGAGATGCATGTGCAACTGAGCAGACGCATGTGCAGCTGGGCAGATGCAGTGTGGCTTTCAGTGTTGTTCTCTGAAGTTTGGGATGATGTGGGAAAAAATTACATGCTGCTCTTCTTGCTGTAGACATCTGTTGAAGGCATGCGTGGATGGTGCAAATATTCTCATAGGATATTGTGTCTCAACACTGGAAAGAAGGAAAAGTGGCAAGGAACTGAGTCAGAATCTTGTTCTAAAATGATCACTTTACAGGATACTTATTCTAGGTTGCAAGTGGTTGCCATTCAGTGAACTGTGTTAAAAACAAAACAAAAAAAAAAACAAATCGTATTGCTTTCTCTACAAGTACTATAGGACACCTAGTTATAGCCTTTACCCCCAAGGAATCAAAGACTAGTCCCTTTCAAATGGCATGCCTGATAATTGTTCCTTTCATCATCGAAGGCACAAAATGTTAAAGAAGCTTTGAAATACATTTTTAAACACGAAACTGAGCTCATAAAATAGGCTTAAGTTCAAATCAATCAAAACATATGGATACAACTTTACTTTATCGATTCTGGGTTTTCTGAAATGTTCTCCAACTATTGCAAAGAGAAGTTCCTTGATCTTCTCCAGGGAAAAGCATACTTATTCAACATTAAATGGTCATCCTTGGAGACATATACACATAAGTAAAATTATATAGACTAAGCAGGTTGTGTTTACACACACACACACACACACACACACACACACACACACACACACGTAACAACAACACAAAGGGGCCATGAATTGAATAATAAGCAAGGGAAGAGATATATTCAAAGGTTTAAGGGAGAATGGGGAATGGGGAAATAGAGTTACTATGGCTGTGGTGAAACACCATGACCAAAGCAACTCAGGGAGGTAAGGCCTTATTGGGCTAAAGTTTCCATGTCAATATTCATCATCATCAAAAAAAAAAAAAAAAAAAAGTTAAAACAAGAACTGATGCAGGGCAGAAACCTGGAGGCAGGAGCTGATCCAGAGGCCATGGCAGGATACTCCTTACTGGCTTGCTCCCCATGGTTTACTCTGCCTGCTTCCTTATGGAACTCAGGACCACCAGCCCAGGGATATCACCACCCACTATGGGCTGGGCTCTACCCCATTGATCACTAATTAAGAAAATACCTTATAGATTTGCCTGCAGCTTAGTTTATGGAAATATTTTCCCAACTGAGGTTTCCTCCCCTCACATGACTCAGGCTTGGACATACAGACATAAAACCAACCAGTGCAGATATGAAATTTTAACTTTTTAAATTAAAACTGGATCTACTTCCAATAAATTACATATAGATCTTTAAGAATTAAGATGTCACTGAACCCCTACCAGTTGTCTATAAATCCGTATAAACTACTTGAAATACAATTAGATGTTTGCAAATCCAAGGTTGTTTTCATGGGATTCCTTCTGTGTATTGCTATGAGCATACCCGTTAGTCTATGAATAGCAGTGGTTGTCTCTGAACAGCAGCTATGTTTGCATGAGAAGGTTGAAGGTGCAAAGAAAGCAAAGGAAACACGGGTTATTTTTAGAATACTAGAGTCACGATCACATGCAGAAAGTACCTCTACATCAGATTTTATTTTGCTGGCATTGTCCTGTTGGAAAAAAAGACATCATTTTTCCCATTGATCTCACAAGAAAGAAACATCTATAGATGATAAATGCGTCTGGCAGAGGATCAGGATACAAAATTACAAGTAAAAGTCAGCAACCTTCCTAGATAAAAATGACAAATGGGATGAGAAAGAAACTGAGGAAATAATAATGCATTTTACAATAATTTCAGAAAATATCTGGAATGATTCTAACCAAGCAAGTGGAAGACTTATATAATAAAAAAAAAAACTTTAAGACATTAAAGAAAATAATTTAAGAGGATATCAGAAGGTGGAAAGATCTCTCATACCACTCGATCAGTAGGAGTAATATGCTGAAAATGGTCATTCTTCTAAAAGTAGTCTACAGTTCAATGCAATCCCCATCAAAATTCCAACAAAATTCTTCACAGAAATGGAAAGGACAATTGTCAGCTTCAAATGGAAGCACAACATTGACCAGTGGAATCAAAATGAAGTCCCAGAAGTAAATCCACACACCTATAGTGATTTTTATAAGGAAGCCAGAAATACACACTGGAAAAAGACAACATCTTCAATAAATGGTGCTGACCAAACTGGATGGCTGTATATAAAACAATACAAAGATATCCATATTTATCACTCAACCCAAAATTCAACTACAAATAGATCGAGGACTTCAACATAACATAAGGCCAGATACATTGAATCTGATCGAAGAGAAAATTTAGGATAGAACTCATTGGCACAGGAAAAGACTTTCTGAGGGGACACTGATAGCACAGACACTGAGACCAACAATCAAGAAATAGAACCATGTGAAATTAAAAAGTTTCCAAAATCATTTGGGCAAAGCAGCAGGCTACAGAATGGGAAGAGAGTTTTCCTCTGTTCTTCAGTTTAAATTTGTGGGTGCTGTACAGACACTTAAGGTAGTTAAACGTAGTTTTCATGGAGTCACAGAAACAGCAGCATACACATCAACACACCAACTGCTCAGTGCTTTCCTCATTGCTCTCTTACAGCCACGCATTTGTGTATTCATTACAGAATTTTCTCTAGGTCTGGGTTTTTGTTTGTGTTATCTTTGCTTTGACCATTTGGGTTGTTTTGTTTAATTTTTCTAAACTGGAAAATAGTGATTCTTCATAGAAGATTAATGTCCAAGTTCATTATTTTTGGGGGGGACTTTAAACTTTAATTCGTTTTGGGTTTGGGTGTGTTCGTTACTTTTCTTGTGGTTACAACAAAGTACTCCGAAAAAGTCACTAAGGAAAGCATAGGCTCAGAGCTTGAAGACACCGTCCGTCATTCATGGTGGAGAAGACACTAAATAATTGAAGCTCTGGTAAATTCTTTAAGATTTTACAAATTTCTTTTAACAAATTTCTACTATGTTTAAATAGAAACATATCAAATCGAATACAAAAATTAATTGTTCATCAAATTCCCTGTAATATTAAACGTTCTATATTTGTCATTAAAAATGACTGTTGTTTTAGAGGATTCACAAAGTCTGTGTCTGAAAGAGTGTACTGTGGATACTGTTATGTTAAACAGAGACAAAACCAAATTCCACAATGTTTTTGCAATCCTGAAGCTACCAAAAAAGAGGTTTGTGACCCTACTCTTACCTTAACATTGTCTTCATCATTTCATATTTAATTATAGTATAGTATTCACTAATATAATAAATATAGATTTATAAGATACTTTAATGTTCTTAAAACAAGTGAAAACCACCTAACTTGAGCCTCAGCATGCCAACCTGAGGTTGTCCAGATTGCAGTGGCTGAAATTAAGTAGAAGATGATTCTTCTCCCGGGGTCACATAATTAATCTTAGAGTAGGAGGTCTGGCGATGACTAAGCAGAAAAGGAAGCCAGCGTGCAAGTCCATAACAAGAGGATCTTGCCTCCAGCATCAAGGAGCTATTTCCTTTTTTCTTTTTCTCCTCTTGAATAAACCTAAAATACTCCTATTGTTGGTTTTCAAGATTCTAAAATCTCAGGTTTAGTGAAGCTATTTTTTTCCTTACTATAATTACTATTAATGTGGTCAAACAAATACAAAACAATCACAGTTAAAGGAGCTCGATTTATTTATTTATTTATTTGTTTGTTTGTTTGTTTATTTATTCATTTATTGCATCTGGAAGAAAACGAACCCTCTTTGCCTAGGTGTCACCAGAAGAGAACTTAGGGTAAATTTAGGAAAATAGTGAATAAAGTCAATGCCCAAAAGATGTTTTGAGAAGAAATAGAATACTCTAGACTTTCTGTATTTATATAATTTTAATTAGAGGCCAAAGTTTTTTTTACATTTATCTCTGGTAGTACATGTCGCAGATATTGAGAAAATTGTTTAGATGCGAGGCTTGAATGCTGCAAGTTGTCTCTCTGTGGTCCTAGAGAGTCTCCATGGCAGCAGGTTTTATTCTAACACTACTGCCTATTTTTCTGCCAAGCATAATGAGAGAGAGAGAGAGAGAGAGAGAGAGAGAGAGAGAGAGAGAGAGAGAGAGAGAGAGAGAGAGAGATCTTAACAGTTTAAGCCAAGACTCTCTCAAAGTTGGTTCTTCCTTAGTGGAAGTACATCTTCGGACTAAGAACTCTGACCCAAGAGGGGCCTGCCTCTGGGGGTTTCTTGGGAAGCGTCAAGGCTGAAGTCTCATGAAAGTGACTGCCGTGTCTGCTGCTGACATCAATGTTCCCACTGGGTATGTTGCTCATTCCTTGGGAATTTAAAAGAATAACAAGTAACCAACAAATCATCAAAAAATTATAACATGTTACCCAATTCTTGAGAGCGAGCCAGTAACACTAAAATCTGTTTCAGTGCCATTAGTATGAATTCCCAGTCTGTTAAGTGACCAATCCCTACCAAATGCTTGCCAATGGCAAATTTATATGGAAGAGACATATGATCATCTGAGACATGCAGGATATGTAGGGAACACAACCCATATGCCCATGACATATGAGATGGATTTGAGGTTGGCTGATCTCAAAAGCTTATTTTATATTGTATCAATTAGTAATAGCATGTAAGCATAGTCACCATAGCTGTGAATAGTCAGAGTAAAAAAATAAAATAGTGAAAGAAGAAATAAACTTTTAAAAATATCAATCCAAAGAATTTGTATTTATCTTCTCTTTTTGTGACCCATGTAAAAGAGCTAAAAACGAAAGAGAGAATCTATAAGAAGTCAAATCTTAGACAGAGCCAAATAGTAGACTTAAAGCTTTGTGTTTCTTATTGGAATTGGATTGCTTTTCAAGACGAGAGTAGTAAAACAGCTTTTATCAGTAAGTATTTATATAAAAGTCTGTGTATTTCAGAAATTAATGAGAAATGAATCCAGTTATCTACTAGGTGTTAGTAGGTATACACTTAGCTGCAGGTTTGGACTGGGCACTCTATGAGAGAATGATGCCATAAATTAAAATACAGGAGTGTTAACTATTACATCTCTCAGTATGGATTCTTAAAGGTGTATTAGATAGCACATTTTATGGGAAACACTGAGCTAGACAGTGAACAGTACTATCACACACAAGTCTTGGGGTTCTTTAAGTTGTATACGTTGTATTACATATTAGGTTGTAATTCTATTACATTATAATAGTTGTATACGTAGTTGCTTTTAAAATTCTTATCGGAGGTGCTAGAGCTCAGTGGTTAAAAGCACAGAATGTTCTTCCAGAGAACCTGGCTTGATTCTCAGCATCCATATGGTTGCTCAGAACTGGGCAGTTCAAGTGAATTCATGTCCTCATCTGGCCTCCTTGTGTGCACAGACATAGATGCAGGCAGACCTCAAATTATACATATACTATATATATAATCTTAAATTAATCACAGAAGACTCTATTTCTTAATAGAAAATATGTCATATGTCAGATTTACCTCGAGTTCTATTTTTATAACCACTTAATAAAGTGCAAATATTAATACAATAATTAACTTTTAGACAAAATAGCTTTAGGTTCCTCTTTAATGATTTTCCTTAAGTAATTGCAATTTTGACTAAGAGAAACCTCTGGGCTACATATAAATATTTCTGGTTACAAGTCAGGAACTATAATAGTATATAAGTTTTCAGATAAAAATATGTGGGGCTTAGAGGCAACATAATATAAATTTATTGACTTATAGTTAATGTTGATAAATATAATCCATAGGTATTTTAAATGCATATTCTTTTAAAGATATACTAGTGTTTCTTTTATTATGAATTAAAAATGTAAAGATGTTGAACCAGGGTCTGTGTCTTCTCACATGAGACTTTCTTGATTGTTCCTAGGGAGGTAGACTAAACATGAAGTTATGATGTAATGCAGCCTCTTGTGTTGGTTTCTGGTTAGCTCAGACTCTTCATCAGCCAAGATACAAGTCTTTGAAAAGGGTAAAATTTTCAACCTCAAGAGACTCTGATAGGAAGAACTGGAGTAGTAAACCCTGGGAGCTGGGAAAACATCAGGAACATTCCCCAAAGCTCTGTGAACTCACTGTGTAGACAGCGGGCAAGAATAACTTCATTCTTAAAGAGTCACGGTTTCTCAATCCTACATTTGTCTTGATCCTCCAGTTGATATAATCCAGATGAAATTCTTCTTAATAGGAGGATTTTTTTCAGGAATTCCCACGAAAATATATACACTGTGTGCAGAAACCTTCTGCACAGAACCACCAAGTGTGTTAAGCCTTGTTCATGATGTAATAAATATTTAATAGGATCACTTTTAGGGAAAGCAAGTTTTTGCTACTTCTAAGAATTGAATTGAGAATAAAAGTATGACTATGAAATGGAGTTGGGAAAATTTTTCTTTCTGGTACTTGGACACTTTTCTTTTATCCTTTTGCATGGCCAATGATAGATTTATTTTCTCTAAATCTAAAAATTTTTCTAAAAGGAAATTAAGGCTCTCTTGTCTCAAATCCATTTAGACAAGTTATGTGCTGCTCATAAAACAATAAGCTCTCATTGAGGATCTGTCTCCTCACTGGATAATGTGGTATAGCCTTCCTCATTAAATAATAGGGTAATGGTCTTTAAACCTGTTACTTGCATATATAAATTGAAATATTAGAAAATTATTATAGGGTTTCTCTTGTATTCATTTAACTTTGAAACCAGAAATTATCAAAGATGGGTAACTTAAGCAACAAAACGCTACCACGTTATAGTCATATAGGTCAGAAGCTTTTCACTAGGCTAAAGCCGAGATGCCAGGAAGACTCTATTCATTTGTTTCTTTCAGAGTCTAGAGACAACTAACATTTTTTTTGCCTTGTTATCTCTTCTTCATCTTCACATGCACAAATTATGAGTTGAGTCTTTTCTGTACTGTATTTCTTGGTCCTATCCTTTACCCATTCTTCTCTTTCAAAGACTGTGTGATTAAGTGGATCAATCAGACTGACCCTAAGTATGCTTCTCATATCAAGTTCAGCCAGTTAGCAACTTTAATTCCATGTGCAATCTGAGTTGCCTTTTGGCATTTAAAGTAATGTTCACAGGATACCAGGATTAAAACATGACCATGTCCCCCTCTTTGCAGAGCCATTTACCTGCTTACTATAGATTTATTTTTACAAAATCGGTTTATGCCTCTCCCAAATGGGAAGGAATCTAAGTTGAAGAATTCTTTCTTAGTGGTGCTAGTTAGCTAAGTACAGACATTATTCATCTTGATGAAGTGGGCATGCATGTCAGTGATTTCGGCCATAACCACTGCTGACAGATTCATTTAATTCTTTCCAGGTTTTCATTACTATGTCCTTTATCCCTGTATTTCCAGTGATTCCAGAGAGCTAATCCTTCCCACAAACATAGTGTTTAAAATGTAGCTAAATCTTCTCTCCCTAACTAAGATGAACTAATTAGAAATCAAACTAGAAGGTGGATGTGGCAAAACTCCAGATAAGCCCAGCCCAGCCAGAGTGATCAATGGTCCCATGCCTTAAATCTATCCACTGGACAATGTTATCATCAATTTCCACATTTCCTCTACCATTAGTAGCACAAAGAGAGTGACAAAGAAAAATAATGAAGGAAAAGGAAAGAGCATGAAATGACCTGAACTACAAGAAAAACTGTGTAGAAATAGAATTGCTATCAGATTGTGTTATTTAAGAACAATTTTTATTTCGGCTTGTGACTATGTGACTTCACCACCCATGATTCTGATGTTGAACATTTTGTCTGCTGATTTCTTTTTGTTTGATTTTCATGTAACTGATACATGTCAGACATATATTAGCTACTGATTCCACGTAACTGTGTTAGATAGTAGCAATAAAATTCCAGTAAGGAAGTAAAAATATGTACTAGACTTACTTAGACGTCTACAACTTTCTGGTAGATTTGGTTAGAAAGGAACAAGAGCAGGCTGTGTTCTGTGAGACTGAGGAAATAAACTGCTAAAGCTCCCAAAGGCCAAAGTGAGTTTTCCTTCTGTAAAAAGGCAAAAGAAGTTTTGATTGAGTAGCATTTACCTAAGTGCAAATGCCAGAATAACAATAGTAGGGAGATAGAGAATTCGGGTGGAGCAATGTGACAACTTAGAGAAAAGGGCTATTCTGAGAGAGAGAGAGAGAGGGAGAGAGAGAGAGAGACAGAGAGACAGAGAGACAGAGAGACAGAGAGACAGAGAGACAGAGAGAGACAGAAAAAGAAAAGAAAAAAACAGTTGGCTATGTGGGGTCTCTATACCTTGTGAAACTAAGGCGGACAACACTGGAGACATAAAACCAAAGTATCAACAAAAGAAGATGCTAGCAGTTTGTGTTGCAGGAAGGCAATGTCACAGCAAGGTAGAAGGTACAGAGAAGCACTTATACACACACATACACATATATGTACACACATACACACACATGCACACATACCCATATGCACATACACACATAAACATACACACATACTCATATGCACATATACATATATACATACATACACAAATACACATAAGCACACATATACACATGCACACATGTACATGCACATGCATGCATGAATCTACATGTACGCACCATGTACACACGTAACCTGAAACAATTTTCACCGAAATGGTGCTCTAGCAGGTAGATGAGGAGGCGCAATACTTGATGTACAACCCTGAGTTGGATCCCAGGAATCCATGGTGGAAAAGTAGAACTGAATCAGGAGAGCTGTCCTCCCATTTCCACGCACACAGCATGACAAGTATGCTCATGTGTAAATGCACACGTGATAATAATAAGCTGGTTAGCAGATGACAAATGAGTGGTACATTTAAAAGACAGGAAGGCAGAAGAATGTTTTATAGTTTTATTAATGCCTGTGGACTACTGGAGTCAGATCAAGACTAATCGAGTCCCTAAAATGATTTAATCTACACAGGTACTTTGTGATTTCATAGAATCATCATAATTAAGTATTACTTTAGAGATTTTTAATTTAGTACTTTTCCACTTTCTAGTGTTTCCATATTACTTGTTCCTCATACCTCCTTTAATAGCATTGAATCAATCATACTTCACAAATACAACACATAAACACAGAATGTGATTTACTTACAGTCACACTGCTGATCAATAACATAGCCAAGTGCAAAGTGCTTCATACGTAGCTTGCATTATTTTACATTTAAGGTCATACTATTTTTTTTAAAAGAAAAAGATATTTTCACAGGTGAAGTCTTAAGAGTTTAAATATCATGCCCCCAATATAGACACTGAGTAAATGGCTTGGCAGTAATTCAGACTCTGATCATTGTGACTGCAATGTCCAAGGTCATAACTCTTTTATTGCATACCTTCTCAAGTTAGAGAAAATGGCCACTTGGGGTTTTTTGAAGAATAACCTTTGAAGTGTACATTGGAAGATGTATATAGAAGGGTAACTTTAAATAACTTAATAAATATAGTTTTAAAATGCAGTAATAACATATTATATTACTATATTAATATATTAATATAGTATATTATTATACATGACAGTATAGTATATGTAATATACTATATAATATTGTAGAATACTATATTACTATATTAGTAATATACTATTCCATATATAAATAAGAATGTTACCAGCTATTAGAGGCAGAAACACAACTTGAATAAGACCACTCATTGATGTTAAAAATGTTTACTGTTTTCAGAAGTCACATTATAAGTTTTGGTTTGGTATGGCAGATTCCCAGAGCCATGCCCAACCGGCTGAGATATAACCAATCGTGCCTAGAAACCATTACATGCTTAGCTCACAATAGCTTAACACCTCCAAGTGTGCAGAGTTCTACGCTGTGTTTGATGAAGGATCATCAGGATCTAATGGAGACGAAATGATTCTCCTTACTGTTCCCCCAAATCCCAGCACATCAGGGCAAGAAGCCTACATATCTTATTTCTGCTTTCTTTATTAATTATACTCCCTAATAATCTTAATTATCTCTGGGTCATTACATTGTCCCTCTAAAAATTCTCTCGTGATCCATAAGGTTTTTATACAACCATTGACTTCACAATCCCCTTTCTACATTAAGATAGTCTTCAGATACACAAGGAAGTGGTTCTTTTTGCTCAGAGAATAAAACTCAAACCATGGATTATTTAAAGGTATTTATACTTTTCAAACCTTTATTAATGGTGCTGGAGAGATGGTTCAGTGGGAAGAAGTATCCTTTTTGTGAACATTAGGACATAAGTTTAGATCTCAGCACACAGGTAAAGAGCTGTAAAGTGGCTATGTGCATGCTTGTAACTCCAGAGCTATGAAAGATAAAGATAAAAATTCTAGGGCTTGCTACCTATGACTTTGCTGATTCAGTGAGCGATTTTGACCCAAAGGTATAAGTCAACTTCTGGCTTTCAAAAGCATACACATCCATTAACACCATACACAAACATACATACAAACTCACATAATCATTTCTATTTCATCCGATCTTGTTTTCTGGGTCACCTTATATGATTTCTAAATACCTCACTTAAAAAACAAATACTTTCCTCAAAGTCAAGCAAGACAGCATGATTCATTCCTTCAGAGGCTACCACATTTTCTCTCATTTTCAGGTCATGTACTTAAGTTTTCCCCAAGGATTTCTATCCTCACTAATTTCACCAATCATGCTGTCTGTGGACCTCACTATACCCTTGAACGTGGAACTTTCATCACACTATCCATTAGTGCTTCTTTTGGGTGGCATCGCACAGAAAGCAAAATTCAATGGATTACAACATTACAACAAAAGCCACAGACATTCAAAACCCAAGGGCAACTCAGGCCTTCTGAAACTATGTAGTACCACTTCAAAAGAGGATGAAAGCCCCAAGATTGATGCAAGATGAATCGGGATCATATTTCATGACTTTAAAAAAGGCCTACATTCCCAAACCCACCAAGGCATCATGTATAGCTGCTATGGAAGATGATTTAAGCAAATGAAAGTTGTTTTTAGAACCTTTCAACTTTTCACAATCAAAACTTCCTTCTTTTCCTCCCGTTTCTCTTTCTGGTTGCTGTTCAAGATCTTCTTTTATATTTTATCTTAGAAAAACTCTTGCTAGATCTTTGCCCACTTTGGAGCTAAGAATGGACTGTAGCCCACATGCTCAACCTCATGGAAACACGGAAGCTCTTAACTCTATAAGGATTCTCCAAAATTCAAAAATTTCAGAATAAGAAAGAATATAGTCCCCTCTCCTGTCTCTGGAAATGTGGCTTCCTAGAGTCTCTTCCTGCCACACTCTAGTGATTCAATCATTGGCTTGGTTCCGAGAAGAACATACTAGTGTGTGACAAGCTAGAATAATTTTTCCAAGGAGCATGATGATTCTGAGTGGGCTGTAGCCACTTGAATCCAATATTTGAGGAGAAGTGGCTAACAGGATAAGAATGCCATAGTAATAAATGAGGCTTATTGAGACAATTTGTCTGGAACACAGAGTTTTTTTTTTATTAGATATTTTATTTGCACTTCAGATGCCATCTCCTTTCCCCATTTCCCCCCTTAGAAAACCCCTATACCATGCCCCCTTTTCCTTTTTGCATTTATACATTTTTTTAAAAAAATGTTAATCATAGGCTTTATAAATTTGGTACTGCTCAATCAGAGGTGTAACCCACTACCCAACCTAGGTATATCAACTATCTTTGACTGGTGGAGATACATGAACATCTGCCTCCCTGTCTCCCCCCTCTTTCTCTCTTTCATCACCTAGCTTCTCCTCTCCTCCTTCTCCTCCTCTTCTTACTCCTTCTCTTCCTCTCAGTCCTCCTCCTACCTTAACTCCTCCTACATATCACCCTTCCTGTTAAAATGAAACTTTTCTCTCAAAATACAATTAGAGCATAATTATGTCAATTTGTACTCGTGAGGTACAAGATAGTCCTCATACCCAGTCCATCATTTTGTTGACTAACCAGAACCTCTGTCATCTATCCTAACTAAAACATTTAGTTCTGAACCTGGCTTTAGAATGAATGTCAGCTGACGACCATCCACTCAAATCTTTTCTCTCAAGGTAAATAGCCAGGATTGGCTATGAGGCTATAAGTTTCAACCCCGTCAGAAATCCAGAATGACTGAGTTAACTATAATTGTGGGAAGCACAAAGCATAGCTTCTAAAACTTAGCCAATTTATAGAGACCTCTGAACACCTGGACACTCCCTCTACTACAAAACGTTGGAGCATCTGTTCTTCCACCTTCTGGCCCAGGATCATCTGACAGACCTTAGTGCTGCAGAATTATTAAGGGCTGATTACTCTGTCTAGGCAGATATAATCAGTCGACTATTCTGCGAGGAACACAGAGTTTTAAACACAGGAGAATGTAGTCGTACAGACATCTATCTCAACGTGTGCCCATCCTAACTTTGTCTTCACTGCATGGTAGCCATGAAATTAAGAAAAAAATTACTATATTTCCATTGGCCTTATTCAATGTATATTGATTGCATGACTCTTGACAGAAAAGTGGAATTATCACCTGGCTTCAGAGCAATGAGTTGATGCTCACCAAGGAAATAGGAATATGTATCTCACATACTTCTCGTTATTCACAAAAGCATGCAAATGG
Organism: Arvicanthis niloticus; assembly: GCF_011762505.2. NCBI lineage: Eukaryota > Metazoa > Chordata > Mammalia > Rodentia > Muridae > Arvicanthis > Arvicanthis niloticus. The sequence continues at coordinate 14,851,487 of NC_133438.1, forward strand.
GTTAGAAACCCACCCCAAGAAACATCACAACACTATCCTCACCTCAGCCTGCCAGTACATAATCTTCCCTAGCCATTGTACCCCATGTTAGAAAACTAATGAGTCAAAATTAAGATGGAATTTCTATAGGGTAATTTCATCATAGTCTTCCCTCACTAGTTATTCTACTTGACATGAAAAGTAGAAACGAGATTCTATGTCACTTAGATAATTTGTAAAAGAAATACAGATGTATTTGTTTATATATTATAAAAGCAATTCAAAGTAATAGAAGGAACCGTGCTATCTAGTAACAAATAAGCATCACAGAAATTATGTTATAATTGACAGTATCAATACTAAAAACTAAAACATATACAAAATTTTGAGTTTCCCCAAAATGAAAGCAATTTTTTGATTTATTTTGCCTCAATCAGGTGTTTCTTACAAAACCAAACTCTATATTTTCCAACAGTATTTTATGAGGAAAATACTACAGGCTACAGGCTAATTCAATAAGTAAAACTATAGTTGTTAAGAAAAAGTTTACTACACAACCTAAATGTAACAGCATATACCTTTAATCCCAGCTCTGGGGTGGAAGCAGGAGTTTCAGAAGTTCATGGTCATATCAGTTATGTAGGGACTTAGAGGTCAGAATGAGCTAGTGACACTATTTTGGAAAAAGAGAAAAAAGGAAAAGATAGTAAAAGAGAAACCTCTTGAAGATTCACACTTCTGAAATGGTCTTTCAAAGGAAACATTTTTATTTAAAATTAACAAAGATTACATTGAAAGCCAGCTGTCTTGACATTTATATCTTTAAATCTACCAAAAAAAAATAGAACTTTTCCATCTGCAGTTGGAAAGGACCTATAAATAAACATATGCATATATACACACACAAACAATCAAGCACATTTGATACACATGTGTGTGCTCTTCCAAACCCCATCCACTCTGACATCATCAACAGTGATAGACAAAGAATGGAAGAACGTTATAAATAAGACACACTAACTTAACTAATACTTACGAGTCAGTGAGCATCCAACTACTAAAATATTTTTGAGAAATTAAGTCACTGTGTAACCACTATAGAAGCAATTACTAAGAGCTGTTTTGCTGGTTGACAAAATGCATGTGGAAAGCATGCATCTAGTTACACAGAATGGGAGAAGCAATCATTCCAACAACTCACACCTTTTCCTGCAGGTGAACTCTTCCCTTAGGCTCTTTCTTATGTTATAAGTGAAATCTATTAATCACGAAGTTTAATATAGTAAATATTAGGTATGATAATTAGCTTTTATTGTTTGACAAAGCCTAGAATGAAATGGAGACTCAATATAGGTTTGTCTACATTTGGGCTAGCCTATGGCATGTCTGTGGCTAATTGTCTTAACATTTAAGTGGCGCGCGATAAGATGCAGCCCAGTGTTTTCAACACTAGTCTCTCAGCTCTGTGGAATGGACACAGGGTAGGTGGGGCATAAGAGATCTGGACTATCTAAGAGTCCAGACACCAACCTGAACACAAGAGAACAAGCAAGCAAGCAGCATGCTGGTATTTCTCTCTGCTCTCGGCTGTGGATATGATCTGACCTAGCCACCTCAAGCATCTTTTTCGGTGACTTCCCTGTGGTGATGTCTATACTCTGGAATTGTGAACCAAATAGGCCTTACTCAGCTGAGTTGCTTTTATGACAAGGTCTGTTTCATCGCAGCAACAAGAATAAAATTAGAATACCACGTAAAGTTTCTATGAGCACTTTGGCTCGAATACCTGCCCGGTGTTAGGAACAGAACCCAGGGCTTTGTGTATGTTAAACATTCTCCCTCCTGCTGTGTACAGCCTCAGCTCCTGTGTGTACTTCAAACCTGTTGTGACAAGAGTTGGAGATGGTGTACCGCAAAGATGAAGGACAAAGAAAACAGTGCATAAAGGCCAAAAAAGGGACTTAAGAATATTCAAGCATTTTACAGTTAGCTTTATGTAATCAATGAGTAGCTGGAAATATTAATTAGTAGCCAGAAAAGACTTTAGTGTGTTTAGTGAAAAATGCAACAAAGTGCCCACTTCCAGGTCGTTTATTCCCCTGTTGTGGGACTTGATATTACAGTTATTTCCTTCACCCCACAGGATAGTAAACACTTCAAAGTAAAGGCAAAGTGGGCTGTCCTAGAACTAGAAATAGGCAGCAGAGTGAACTAGTGCATAAGAGGATGAGAGACGGGAGAACAGTGCCACGCTTTCTTGTATCATCAATCTTGCAAGACTGTCAGCAAAGGCGAGGTATCCTGTCCTATCAATCACTGAAGCAGACAGCTTGGGTAAGGGAGGAAGTGAAGGGGAGCCAAACGTGGCTATCAACACGTCCTTTTCTGTCTCAGAAGAACAGAATTCTGAGACAAATTCTTGGAGCAAGTAAAAATGTATCCAAATGAAAATCAAATGATACATGCCCAGAAAACTGTCTATCTTTGGAGTTTGTTCAGTTCTTCAATTTACCCAGCTGGAGTAAATTTCCCAAGTCGCGTTCTGTTCAGCTTTTGGAAACAAAGGCCTCTCCTGCTAATTAGAAAGCTATATTTCATCAAAGATGAAGACAATGCCCTTGGCTTAGAGATTCTTTTTTTAAAACCAATAACAGCAAAAGCTTCTGCTACATAGTTACCATGAAGAGGTTTGAGATCGCATGGAAGAATATATTATGAGCCTTGCATGTGCAGCTGAAGGAAAATGGGTAAAAGCAAATGCATTTTATTCAGAACTCTACAAAACGCCATGATTATACCACATTATATCAAAAAGAAAATATCAAACCACAAATAACAGGAGTCGACTATTGACGCAGGGCTAGGGAGATGGTTCACTGGGTAAACCACCTGAAAGGCAGGGACTGTCCTGAAAGGCAGTCGTCGGGAGCTAGGAGTAAATTTGATCAAAAGCAAAGAAGTGTGTACAGAGAGAAAGAAGTAGAGAGAAAAGAAGGCTCTTACAAAATGGAGAGAGACGTTGTTTTCTGAAATCACTTTCCCCTGGCTGCCTGGCTCACAGCCAGTGTCCAGGGGCTGTCTGGGCAGTTCAACCAGAAAGCAGCTCGCCAGAAGGGACAGGAAGTTTGCCAAATCTTTTGTCCTGGGTATAGAAGAAGACAGAACTAGACCTTTTTATGGCTTGTCTCTACCCCCACCCCCACCCCCAGTGTACCTGTCTACCTGTCAGGTATCTGGCTAGAATCTAGTCCTTCAGCTGGAACTAGGAAAACGTGACTCAACTCAGAAAGACTTAGTCCAAAAACATGAAAATACACACACACAAAAATCATTTTAAAATGTAAGCTTTCTGAGGAATCTGGCCTATAGACAGGACTTGTGGCCTTCCTATTGATTGGTGTTATGGCCATTTTAAATTGGCACAGTATTTCTGAGGAAGAATGTGGAAACTCTTTAAAGGAACTAATTATAGTCAGAAAGAAAAAAAGAAATTTTTCCAAACCTACTGGAGTTGCTGGATAGATAATCTGACCAATAATTGTAAATACTTTTATAGGACAATTACAGACAATATGATTTATGAATTTTACATTCAGAATCTGCATATAGAGGTTTCTAAGAATCTTTTCACTGCTTTTAATGTTTACATTGCCGAGAGAACTTGCTGAAGTTATCTGAAAACAAAAAATTGCTCTCCAAATCATACCTTGAGAATTCAACTAAGTTTCGATCAAGAGGCATGTGTCCTGAACACGAGCAATGACATTATTCCTGTCATTATTCTTTAGTAAGTAAGCATAATAAATTATTTACAGGTTGTAGATGATATATCAGGTATGATAGTTTCAAAATGATTTAAAGTATTTGAGAAGATTGTAGGTTAAATATAAACTCTACTTTATTTTATATAAGACACTGGAGTTTCCTTGAGGGAAACTATTTGATATGAACATCACCTAGGGTTACAAGTATTCTAAATGAACCAAGGATTCAAACTGGGGAGAATAATAAGAAGGAAACTGCAATGAATATATCACAAGTAAAAGAGGATTGTTTTGGAAGAGGCCTCAGTGGTTAAGAATATTTGCTGCACAGTCATGGAGATCTGATTTCAAACCCCCAGCACTCACATAAAATGTTGTGTGTGGTCATATATCCACCTGTAATCCCAGGGCTGTCATGAGACAGGGGGATTTCTAGGCTGTCATTTTAACTTTAGGTTCAGTTAAAGACCTCCAAAGAAATAAGGTAGAAAATAGTATGATGAAACACCTAATGTCCCCCTCCTGTGTTCAAACAGACACTCTATTCTCTCTCTGTGTCTCTCTCTCTGTCTCTCTCTGTGTCTCTGTCTCTCTCTGTCTCTCTCTCTCTCTCTCTCTCTCTCTCTCACACACACACACACACACACACACACACACACACACACACACACACACACCACACACAGAGGAAATGAGCATATAAATCCATTTGGAGATACCCATTAATATTTTAAAAAGATTAGGTCTAAATTGAAATTTTTCAGTAAGACATAATATTGCAAGTACATTTTTATAATCACGTTTTTTTTTTCATTTAATGAAAAAGTTAGAGCTTAGCTGCTGCTTACTGGCACAACATTGGTATGAATGTTATGAGAGTCACCAGTAACTTTTTCACTGAATTTAAGACATGCTTCATAAGTTGGAACTCATGCCTGATACCACTGATAAAGCCAACAACCCATGGCTAGGTGGGTCATGTGTCCTAGGGAAAAGCTTATTTACTATTATTATGCTAAATGGAAATAACACTAAATCAACTCCTCCTAGCTTATTCTGTACCCATAGATTATTAGTTCGTCTCTCAACCCTCGTCGGAGAAGCTTCGTTTTTCAGTAAATGGCAGTTGACATACAGATCAGCAACTGGTCGAGGTGCAAAGAATAGGAGACTCCAGCATATTTAGTCCCCAAAAGCATATCTGTGTCACACACACTCCTTGCAAGGCTCAGGAATCATCACACAAGGGAGTGAGAGAAAGATTGTGAGTGTCAGAGACAGGAGATGACTACAGAGACACAGCATTTCCTGGGCAGAACAGGGCGGATGCACATATGATTCACAATAGGTGTGACAGCCTGCATAGGACATACATAGGACATGCACAAGATCAAACCAACGTCCCATCACGGGGAAGGGAAGCAGTCACAAAATCCCACCCTTAAACTGAAGAGGTATTAGCAACTGCTGGTTTCTGGAACAAGGGAAATCAGTGGGTTTTATTTGGCGGGTTGTTTTATTTTGTTTTGTTTTTGTCTTTCAGGAATTCAGCCCTTGAGAGGCTACCAATGCTCCATGAAACGACTCTAGACCCATGTATATTCTGGCAGGACTAAGTGAAGTCAATAGGTTTAAAAATCAAATAATTAAAATTGGGAGGAAATTGCCCAGTGGGAGCATTGACAGGGAAAGAGCATACCTGATAAAAATACATTCTCAAGCAATAAAACTACAAATCCCCTGAATTATAAGTATTCCTATTTCAGTTTATAAACAGTATATAAAAGTTTATAGCTGGCATATAAAACAACCAAAATATTCTATGCAGAATAACTTGTTAGTGGACTGTAATATAGATAAGGTAGCCGTGAGTTTTATGAGTAAATAAGTGAACCAAAAAATTTAATGAATTAAATCATAATGAATTTAAAGATACTTTTGACATTAAGTGATTAATAAAAATAATACATATGCTTATTCAGTAGTTCAAGATATTTCAACATATAAATTAATGTTTTTGATCCAGTACCCAAGAGTTTTTTAATTGGCCCTAATGTTGTCGAAAGTATTTTAAAAATAAGAAATCTTACACTGAAAATACTAAAATTGCTAGCTTCCACTGAACATTTAGACGAATAACAAGGAGTTTAAGAGAAATAAGCCCACAAAATAGCATTAAATATAAAATATCTAATATATAGTGTCATGCCCTACCCTGTTTTAAAAATATTATATAGCAAGATTGATTTTACATTTAAAATTAGTATATTTTTAAAATTATTGTAAGTCATTTGGATTTTTAAAAAGTGAGCACTTTCTCCAGTTTTCACCTTTAATTCACTTAATACTGATTACAACAAGAAGATACGCTACTAGGTAATATCCATTTCCTTAAAGTTTCTTGAGGGCATTTGCAAGCAAGGCGTACAGGCTTGGTCTCAGGGCAGCAAAGTTTATGGTTTTGGACTGATTTATCACTGTGTGAAAGGTCATAGAAAACTTTGTCAGGACATGAACCAAAATTCAAATTTCAGATTCTGACTGCTAAGTGAATAATGAATATAAACAAGAGATAAGTGGGAGAAATTTCTTAAAGGTTTTTCTTAAAGGCATTGAAGAGATAGCTCAATGGTTAAGAGCTGTTATTCTTGCAGTGACATGAGCTCCACTCCCATGTGTAAGCCACACACAGGTGGTTACCTATAACCCCAGCTCCAGGGAATCTGATGCCCTCCTCTGACATCTGCAGTCAATATACACACATACATCTATGCAAGCAAACATTCAAGCAAAGAAAATAAAAAATAAACAAATCATTACAAAAATGTTCTTAAAAACTATTAAAGGTCCTAAAACCATTGTAGTAACTTATGTTTATGTTGCTTATGAAGATAAAATGGTTCATAAAAGGACTGTGTTCAAGAATCACTAGGATTTCAAGAGCTTTTATATATCTTGATAATAAGAAAATATAAAACTATCTGATAATTTTGAAAAGGGTTAAAAAAATTTTGGTGGTAGTTCAATAGCGAAATAATGTTTCTGAATTGAATATAATAATTATAATACACAATAGACTGTGTGTGTGTGTGTGTGTGTGTGTGTGTGTGTGTGTTCAGTGTATACATGTGTTTGAGTGAGCACAGCCTAGTACTCTCATGTGGAGGCTAGAGGATGTTATTAACTGATCAAGTCTTTCTCTATAGCATTCTAGTTTATGTATGTATGTTTGAATATATGGGGTGTGTGTGTGTGTGTGTGTGTGTGTGTGTATTATTTTGAGATAGTGTTTCTCACTTGCTTGCTGCTTCAGCTAGGCTAAGTTCCACCAACTTTGTAGTTACAGGTATCCTCAGCTTTATGTGAAAGCTAGAGTTAAATTCAGGTTGCCTTGCTTGCATAGCAAGTGCTCCTATTCAAGGACCCCTTCACCCAGTCTAGCCATCTCTTCTCTCCCAAGGTTTAACTTTCTGTTGTTAACCACTCACATTCAACTGTGGTTCTGACACATTAGTGACGTGTTCTAGAAATAAAGAAATGATGTGCCATCCACTCAGACCAACAGTCATTTTTGTGTCTAACACATCTGCCCTTGTGTATGATGTACACTCATTTAAATAGCCATCTCAGTTACACGGGCTCTCATTGTATCACACTGTTGATATTTCAGTAACCTGAGTACAATAGTTGAACATCTTACACAGTCCTTAGACCCCACCATGACACAAGAACAGGGGTACAGAAAATAATCAATTAAGAAAGATAGACTAAGACACAGCACCATAACTTCTATTGCAATATGTTGTTTTAGTTGCTTTTACTAACAATTATCTGTTATTGTTAATCTCCTAACATGCCTAGCATATAAACTAAAATTTTCCATGGAAGAAATATGTGGCATTATGTTAATATCAGGAATAGAGGCAGTGGCAACTGTGTTTAGTGAACCCTCATTTTTCTCATTTTCAAAAAGTTAAAAAGCTTACAGGCACAATATTCTTAACTACAAGTGTACGTCGTCGTCACTGAAGGGTTCATTGAATTTTGGTCATCATTATTATTTTAACTATATGTGTCCTGAAATTTGAAAAGAAAATATTGATTGTATTAAGGATGGGACCTATATCTTTGCACACAGTAGGTGAGCACTCTGCCCATGAGCTCCCAGCTCTTGTTTTGTTTTATTTTGAAACAAGGTCTCACTAAGTTGCCCAGGCTTACCTTGGACATGATGGAGACCCTTCCTCAGTCTCGTGAGAAGGTTTGCACCTCCAGAATTGCACCCAGTCTCTGTGATCATCACTGGAAAGCAAGGATGGGGCCCAGATGAGGTCACATGGCCAGAGAATGTAACGTGAGTCTAAGATGAGGAAAGGGATTCTAGAACTTGTCATCCTGGATAACAAGTATGTGGGATCAGAAGACATTATAGGGGTGCGGAGTGGGGTGGGGATACAGGGATGAGCAGGAAGAGGAGTGCGAGGCCAGCCAAGTGGGTGAGGAAGCAAGCAGGGACAAGTCACAGAGGACAAGAACCCCGAGGGTTGACTTAGGAAGCTTGAGTTCATCTGTTTCCACTCCCAACATGTACATCGAGTGTCTTACCTTAAACGTTTTATTTTTTCTGAATTCTGAAAAGAACATAATGTGAATAGAAAATCTGCTGTTCCAATTGAGAGTAAAACACAATCTAAGTCTTAAGAGACCACATTGATCAGAGAGCTTTTGCTGCAAACACGGCTTCAGGAGACTATCCCTAATTAACAGTATGTAGTAGAATGCATTCTAGTATGTCAAATTAACTTTGGCTAATTAATCAAAAGCACCCTACAAATCAAGTAGGAAAGGAACAGAACTGATTTGTCTATAATCTGACAGAGTACATAACTTGTATAGCTTTAGATTTCAAGTTGAAGAAATTAAATGTCTGCCTAATGTGTCTATAAGAGATGTCTAGTCTCTTAGTGTTTTTCTTAAAACTGTATTTCTTAAAATTGCAGCAGAGGCAATAAGTGGATCTATTTTAGTAAAAAACAAACAAGCAAAAACAGGACAAAAGGCTTGAATATGTTTCTCAAGTCAGCTCTACTAGGCAATAATATAGCTGAGAAGGACATTTGGCTCTGATGACTTTCAGCTGTGTTCCTCAACACTGGGTCAGGCTGTCCTGTGTTTATACAGACCACAGGTCAAAGGCCTTTTAAGTATGTATCTACACAACAGATCATAATTGCTGTACAAAAATACTTGTACTGTAGCATCCCCCATCCCTTGCAACCTTCCTCTAGTGACATAGCGACTAAAACTAATGAAAGTTGCCATTTGTATCTTTTGTGTATAAAAACGTGGTCAAATTTAGATTCACAAATCAGATTAACTCTCTTTAACCTATAAAGCCACAGGCTACTACGGGTTGGATGCCACTAAAGACCCAGTGGGTAAATTTTATCTTTCTGAAGGGTTATTTCACTGGTTAGTTGGAGTCATGGAATTGGTGGTATTTATTTCTCAGTCTAGAATGGGAAGTACACTTTTAGATTTTACTCAAATGTTTAGCCCAGCTTTTCTTGAAACAAGGAACTACTTAAAGCTCCTTAGCTCCCCCTAATGGAAATTTTGAGAACTTCACAAATAAACCTCTTAAATATTTCTAAGTGGAAAAAACAAAAACAAAAAACCAAACCCCTGGTATTTATAACTGAGTAATTGTTGTAAGTCATGATTCCAAGAGAGTACCTCTCACTCATATTTACATTGTGCTTAAAAGAGTACTGAATGCACTCTAAGTCTTATGTTTTCACATGGAATGTTAATACATAATGTATAACATGGCATCTACAAAGAGAAAATAATTCAAGATAGATTATGTTCCCAGTTTTGGCCATAGTTGGATTTTGACATGTTTTTAAGACACTGTTTGCAACTAATTTTTATATCTCATCTCAGTTCCTACTCTAAATGTACCTAATTTAAAAACTTGCCTTAAAAATTACTAGGATCAATAAGTCATTAAAAACTTTATACACTTGTTATGAAAAGTGTGTCATTAGAAACCAAACTAAATTTTAAGAAAATTGGCTTCTCTTATTTCTCTACAAATAGAGTTTTCAGGTGTGACAGATGTCAAAATAAACTCACAATGTTGTATATATGTGTGTGTGCACATATATGATATATATCATATATAGCATATAATTATATACATTTATATATACATAATTATTGTTTAATAATTATATTATATAATGTATGTAAGGCATATATAGTGTATGTAACAATAATAAAGAAAACAATCCTGTCAATGTGAGAGTGGCAAACGACATTGAAGTGATTTGAGGCAAGGTAACTGGGAGGGACTAGAGGGAGCAAAGAGAGGGGAGAAGAGATGTAATTCTATTTTAAATAGAATCATTTGGAATTAGAAAAATACTTAACGAAGAAAGAAAGAGGAAAGAAGGTGAAAGAAAAAAGAAAGAAAGAAAAAAGAAAAAAGAAAGAAAGAAAAGAAGAAAGGAAGGAAGAAAGGAAGGAAGAAAGAAAGAAAGCAAAAAACAAAATATGGCTGCAGTTGATAACTACAGACTCTTTATAAAAACGGAGTCTTAGTTTCCAGATGCAGCGTGTAAGAACTTGCATTTTAAAAAATCATCTATGTTTAGAACCAGGTCTATAGATTTTAGACAGTGCTTATGCAAAAGACTATATGTGGTTTTCTTCAACAATAGAAAATAATTTCACAGTCTCAACATTATCTATTATCTATTCACATTTGTGGTGCTAATTTTATTAAGTCCTTAAATCATGTGTGGCTTCATTGTCTACACGGAGATTCCAGTTACCTTTTGGAAAGTTAGTCTTTTAAGGGAGGGCATCAGGAGATGACTATGTCTGTGGGTAGGGAACTGACAAAAACAAAAAGTATAAAGCTGTAAGACTGAACTGTAAACATCAGCTGAACTTCCTTTTTGGATTTGTCACATATAACAAGTTTCTGGAAACTGAAATGTCACATAATAAGATATGCAGTTGCTGGTTTCTTTTCCCCTCCTCCCCCCCATCAAAACTTATCACAAAAATCTCTAAACTTTGCTACATTCTGGGATTCTGATAGTTGTCCTTCCAGAGTTTTCAGTAACACTGGCACTTCAGGACAAATTTCATATGTGGCAATTGAATCCAACACTTCTCAGTAACTTCCTATATATAGACTCTGATCAAAACCACGGAAGCGTACCTTCAGTGTCCCAGGTCACCATAACCTTGCAGGCCATCACATGTTGACAGTCATCCACTGCCTACCCTGACCTCTTCCTTCACCAGCCTTGCAAACTGTCATTCTTTTAAGTTTAACTTAAACATGATCTGAAGAATTACATTAAGTCTCTCTAAGCGGGGTCCTATGCTTGCTTTGCGTTCCCTGTGAGCACCTGTGGTTGCCTTCACCTCAACTAGGCATGTGACCACAGTTGTCATGCTCTTCCCCAAGCCTCACATGTAGGCTCAGGTTAGAGCATACCTTTAGCATTAGGTAAAAACTAACAACATGTTGATGCTGTAGAATCACGATATTATCTTTCGTTTATCACATGACGGCCACGTCAGGCACCATGCTTAGTGTTCTACAAACATCTTATTCAACCTTTAATAGTTGAGCAAAGAAAAGGGGCTGTTTGTATTTGAAGTATCAGTTAATCCTGAGGCTTATCGGAAACTTGCACAAAGTTATGCAACGACTTGAATTAGACAAAGAATCTGGACAGTGTTCTCTGATTCTAAGGGTGGTATTCTAAACCTTCACAGCAAGTGGTTCTCTACAAGACTATATTGGTCTATTTTCTGCCTTTCTAAAGGACTCTCACAGACTATGATATAAAAAATGGAAGCTTAATTATCAAATAGATCTGGAGATCAGAATCTAAGAATGCCACATTGCTGTTTCATGAGGACTCCCCGGCTGATGAATAATGTTAGAAAAGTCAGTATGGTTGTGTGAGGCAGAGAGAAGAAATGGGGCCAAATTCATTCTTACTATCAAAAACCCATCCCTGCAGTAACCCATTGCCATGGAAACAACATTAATCTATCTACAAGGGTAGAATTCCCACAATGGAGTCACCCTTCAAGGCCCCTTTAAAACTATGGTTACTGTGGCAATTAGATTTTAATATGAATTCTGAAGAGAACACTCAAATCCTAGCAGGTTCAGATTGTACTCAATTACTAATAAGAATTTCTCTTTGATGATTTCTCCTCAAACCTACCTCATATAGCTAGAACACTGGGGGAAAATAAATGTTCTTTTAATCATTAAAATGTGTCACAATCCAGTCAGGCCTACCTACACAGGTCACGAGTACCATACACACGTATACGCAGTGAAGTACAACACACACACACACACACACACACACCAGATTGTTTTAATTGAAATGCTTGGTTTGCAGAATTGCAAAAGAGTCACAAAATAAATATTAACCACATCAATGAAAACTCACCAAGTTGCTACAATAGAAACAGAAGTCCCTTTAATTAAAACCTTACAAAATTATTCCAAATTGCACGTGATTTTTTTAATGGACTCCAGCCACTCTGGGCTACATCTATTTTATTTCTTGGATGAGGGTAAAATGTATTATTTGTGCAGAAAAATAGTGAACATTTCCAACTACGAACACTTGGCCTGTGAAGAAAAGAATAATCCCATTTTTTCCCTCTTGTGCAGTAACCCCTCAGTGGGCAGCAACCACAGACAATGTGCTAGTTTCCTGTTGCTTTAGCTGGGCCTCACTTTTCACTCACTGCCCAGACTAAATAGCTATTTCTTGGATAACAAAACCATAATACTAAACTTCAATATACTTCCAAAAATGATTCTGCTTGTCTTAAGAAATAATCATATTGGTAATCATATTGGTTTGCTAATAAGAAAAAATACTTTGGAAGTTGAATTGGTTGTCACAAGTGGGGAAAAAACATTTAAATCAAGCCATAACCAAGAAAGAAACAATACATTCCCTATGTTTCTAAAAATTATGGCTGGGATCACAACTGTATCGTGTTGGATCATCATCAGGAGAACAATGTCAAACACTGAACTTCTGCGTAATTTCCATTGAAATAACATTTTGTTTAAGGTCAGTAATTTTTGTTGACTATTTTTAGAACTGAACTCAAACACCCTCAAGGTGGCCCTGAAACTAGAGATACTATGTCATCCGTTGCTTTCAAGCACCCCATGAGAAGAAAGACCAGCGTGGAAAGCTAGTGTTAGCTAGACCTGTGAAGTGTTATGAAGCCGAAATTATGCTGCATAATGTAATTTCCCCATAAAGGGAAATTTGTTCTTCGGGGTTGTTTGTTAGTTTGTTTATTTGGTTACTTCACTCAAGACAGCTCTACCAATATGTCATTAAAACCAATAAGAAGGCCTGGGATCTGTGTTTAGAAATCTTACCAACATACTACTTCTTAACAGGAATAGAAAAAACGAACTCAGCAAATCAGTGGATAAGTAGTTGAGCTTAAAAGTCATAGCCAGCTGCTTTTGTCAAACTCCATATGCCTTGAATAAGTAACTTGATACTTGTTTCAGCCTCCTCAGGACTCTCATTTTTTTTTTTTTTTCTAATTGTCATACATACAAGCATTCAACAATTGGACATGTCCTTTGTTAAACTTAACCAAGCAAGTTTTCTGAAGCAATTGGAAGGTTTTATAAATGCAACCTCATGGCAAAGCTATTCATGGGATCAACTCATTAATCTGAAGAGACAGGGGTATCCCTAGTATACATAAGAAGTATTAATAACACCACTCCCTAGGATTCTGTAACCAGAGCACAAGAAGAGAAGCCAAACCACCAAATTCAATATTTGCAGCCTGTTTCAGGACATAAAAATATTTTGGTTCTCTCAAACAAATAATTTTTCCGAAGTACTTTCATCCATGATGCCTCAGTGTGGGCAGACATTTCAAAGTTTGCATTGCTCAAAGTGTGGGGTATAAATTTAAGACTTGTCACATCAAAGACTAATTGGTTCCAAGTTTTAGTTTATAATGAATTGATTTGAGTATAAATAATTTCTTATTGTTACATGTGTTAATGAATCTTACTAAAACCATATCCTTAGAAATTATAAATTTTATATAAAAAAGTTCACTTGAGTAAAGTTAATTTTCTCTTCTTAATGAAACAGGGGAAAAAAGTCTATTCATTTTGGTGTCTTGGCAAAAGACTCACCAAAAAATTTCATAATTATTTAATAAAATTGAATAAAATTTACCATTGATTCTGGCTCCATATGGGATATAGTGTTGCTACCTACATGAATACCTTTATAGTCATGTTGATATGAAGCAGATAAATGTACATATTAATAGAGTTTTGATGTGGTAAAAATATATATGTAAAGTTTTTCATTTGGTATGCATAAGTGACTATGAAGTAAAATAAATCCCTTAATTCTATCAATCACACAAATTCTATCGGTTTAACAAAAGCAACTGAGTGTAAGGCTTAAAGGGTATTTGTTTGTTATCTATGAGTATAATGCGTAACTTGAGGGGGAAAACCGCTCTTTTTAGCAAATTAAAATAACCAAGGAGAATATAATTGAATAGGATTTTTTAATTGAATGTCCTTTTATTTTAGGAAAAAAGGGAAGAGAGCGAAAACGAAAAAAACTCAGTAAAGAAGAAAGAAAGGAGACAAGCTCCACCTCTGACAGTAAAGGTTTGGAGTCCAGCAGAGAGGACCCAGAGCAGCGGGAAAGCAAAGAGAGACAGCAGCAGCAGAAGAGAAGAGGCCGAGACAAACAACAGAAATCGGTATCAGTCAGCACTGTACACTAGAGGGTCCTGTGAGGCTACTGTAGACTCATGATGCTGCTATCTCAACCAGATGTCCAGGACAGGTGTTCTAGCCATTAGGACCGCAAACGGACAACACATCAGTTACCACTCTGTCTAAACAACATTCCTAATAGTTGCTATATTCTTCATACAGGCATAGTTAACAGCAAAGAGGCAAACGTTCAAAGAAGGGATACTTTCAGATGGTCATCTTATGTGCTTCTGTGCATTTTTTAAAAATGAGAAAATTTGTACATAATTATCAATAAGCTATAAAGTAGCCTCAATGTAATGATGACAACTGCGAAGGAATCATCTTTACTTTATAAAAAACATCTTCAATAATTCTTCAAATAATTGCCTTTACGAAGCAAAATATCATTCCGCAACTCCAAAAAGGCAGTATCCCTCAAAACAAAGCTTTGTCAAGGGAGAGAAACATCCTCCATGTACAGGGTGGATTTGTCCTGAAGAACTAGTGAATGCTCAGAATTAGGGCCTGGCATTTGGGATCCTCGAGTGTATCATCACAGAAGCAAGCGTTTTAAGATTACTTCTGTTGCCCTCATCTGCAAGAAACTGTACGTGTGTCACAGTTAGAAATACTGTGTGGGGTTGGAGTAAGGCAAGCTGTGGAAGAAATCGTAGTATTGGAGATCATCTTGTGCTTTCCAGAACTCTGAGGGGTTTGGGCCACCTGGAACAGGGCTCCAATCTGTATTAGCACTGTGTGGTTGATCTTGCTCGACACCTTGGTTTATATAAGTCTGTAAACATGTACCTGTAATTCTCTTCCAAAAGGAAAACCATACTTACTAGAAGAAAATTCTGACTCTATGGAAAACAAAACTATAGCAAGAAGAATGTGACATGTTTGCAAAGTTGAGTGTTTTCTTTCTTAATGAGGGGGGAAACTATTTTATTACCTGCTTAAGGGCCCACCTGAAAGTAAAAGGATACTACTTTCTAACAAGGTGTATCTAGTAGGAGAGAAAGCCACCACAATAAATATATTTGTTAATAGTTTTTAAAGCTTGGTTCACTTTGTTTTATTGGGTAAAATTTAGAGACTCATGAACTAGGAAAAAGGAATCTGCTCTATGGGAGAACTTGTGTCTTACAAATTTAGGTAGGATTTTCAGTGTTTCTTCCATGAATCCTTCATTGCCTGAGACAATAGAAGCTTACTTATGGGATGCTAGGAGCTATTTATTAATTTTTTCTTACTTTAATAAAAAAAGTTTTATGGGAACATGAGCCTACCTAAATGATCTCACTGACCCTTCCCCTTCATTTCTTAGAGATGAGCACTTTGTTCCTCCTGAATCTTCAACATTTAGCCTTTTCTTCTCCATATTTCCTCAGTCTGTGGATCTCTTTTGGGAACTGGAGTCACCCTAGCAGGAAGCCTCAGCTATATTTCCCAGAGGACCCAGGCAGGCCTGTACAGGAGGAGGGAATCTCTGAATGTGCGGTACAGATGTTCATGACCCACTGTAGCCTTCTGCAATGACAGGAGATGTGCAGCCACCCTGGGTACCACGGTTCCAGCCCTCTCAAGGTCACTGCCTTCTGAAGAAAATGCACTGAGTCTGCCTTCTACTTGTCTGTCTCTGGGCATCCTTTTTTCATCAACTGTACTGCTCACATGGGCCACTTGGCTTAAATGGTTTTCCACTTCTCTTTTAAGACATAAAAGTTTGAAATAGTGTGTCCCTGTTTCTTATTCTCGTGTTTCTTTCCTCGTCTGCATGCCATAAATTTTCCAGTCAACTGGATCTATACCCACTATTTAGGAGAGTTCTCATTCAAGCCTCATATAAAGCTTATGTTACCTGAGGGAATCAAATCTTACTCTACAGAATTATGTTAAGTGGAAGTATGTATCAATTTAAGAATTTTTGGGTGTGTCAAACAACATCTCTCTCCATTTTGGTGTTATTTTGTTGAGTGTGGGTCACGACCATATTCTTCTCTACATCAATATCTTCATTCTTCTACCAACACTTCCTGTTAAAATCTAGAAAAAAACTATAATCCACCAAGACAGAGCAACAGGGGAAAATTATTGTCATGTCTTCCCATATGGCTCTCTATGCCATAAAACATTTATATCTTTGATGCAAAACTTAAATATATTAAGTACAACAGAAAACAAATTACAACTAACATTAATCATACCTTCGGTAGAATATACGTGACGACATGATAATAACTTCTATTAAAATCTCTATCTACCTGGGTAGATCCTTAAGCATAAGAACTCATATAATACTCAAGTAAACAGCCCTTCTTGAGCAAGATCTCACCACTGACTTAGAGAAAACTTCTTGCACTCACCATAAAAGACATTGCTGATAGTATAAATGTTCAAAAAATTCTTGATATAGAAATAGAATTCAAAGAGTAAAATATCACATATCTCTCAGTACCTACTTCATACCCCTATCATAATCTCCTAATTCTACTTACAAAACTCCAAAGTCTAGCTTTATAGCAGTTCCATAACCTGAACAGTTGTCCTTGTAGGTCTGCAGTCATTTGGTAAGTCACTTAACCACTTGGGGCCTCCATTTTTGATTGCAACAAAAATAAGGGTGGGGGAGGGAGATGGTTCTGAGGCCAGAGGACATTTGCAATTTCTTCCACATTGTGGTGGTATTTCTAGTGAATCTTCACTGGTGAAGACGTCCCTTGAAAATGATCCAAACTATGTTTTAAAAGAAGGTGGAAATGTATAAGATGAGACAGCGCTAACTCTACTGCCCCAGTGTTATTGAGTCACCCTAGCTAATGTCACTGTTATTTAAATACTGAAATGAATAACAGAGAGAAGAAAAAAGCTACTACCAAGAATAGAGTGTAGTCTTCACAAAAAAAAAGTGGGAAAGAAAGTGAAGAATGTGCAGTATCTGAACATAGACAGGGCAATATTAATGTCTGAATTCTGCTCTTCACTGGGCTATAATTTAAGCAAACCTGGACCAGCCTTGTGGCCTTTCACACTCTATGTTCTTTCTGTCAAGAATGTAATGAGAATAAAAAGATCATGACTCAGTATAACAACAAATATTCTGTAGACGAGTAAATTTTACATACACACAAAAAATGGTGTCTACAAGTCAAACAGGTAAATCAACTTTATTTCTTGACTAACATACAAAATCCCAGCAAGTAGACATGTATAACGATTTCAGGAATTGTGAAAACAGACCATTAGTCACCCAATGATGAATACCAATTTACTATTTGCCTTTGATCTTTAAAGCAAACACGATTATTCTCAAGAATATGTGCATTTTATAAATAGCCATATAGATACTTCATCTCTTTTGGAGATGTGTTTCAACAGCAAAATGCCTAACTAAATTCTTTCTCTGTAGTGCTGCAACTGTCTTTAGGCAAATTAAGGGGGAAAGAATTCTTTCTCAGGCAAATTTGTGATGAGGTGTAACTTCTCCCATGCTGAGGGAGTATGTGTGGAGTTCATCTTAAAGCTGTTGGTCATATAGATTGAGAAATCCCATTTTAATTATTTTCTAACATATATTAGCTGTACATCATAATGAGTTTCCCGACATGCTCATACATTTCCACATGTGTACATGAAGTATCTTGCTCTTCACACTGTCACCTGTTGTCTACCTCCTACTCTTGCTGATCTCCTCCTCTTCCTCCTACCCCTCCCCTTCCTCCTCCTCCTTTTCCTCACAACTGGGTCCTCCTTTACTCTTATGTCCTTCTGTTTTGTTCTGATTTGTTTTGTTTTATTTTGTTTTGTGGCCCACTGAGTTTTGTTAGGGTTACTCACAGCAGCGTGGGTGAGGGCTGGTTTACAGGTATCTGATTGTCTTGGCCAGTAGCCACACCGTTACAGAAAACTTAGCTTCCTGCCACCATTAACAGGTTATAAATCCTCAGGTAAGAGTGGGACCCCATGATCTCTTCTTCAACCAGTGACAAGCTGTTGGTAAAGCGAATCTCATGCAGATCTCATGAAGATAATTGCAACTGCTATGAATTCCAGAGTACCTAGAATTTAGTGCTCCACAACACTGACCTTTCCATCAGCTCCTGGATTCTGCCCACCCTTCTTCCGTGATATGTCATGAACTCTAAAAGAGAGTGACATAATAATAAATGTCCCATCTATCACTGAGCCTTCAATAGTAACTCAGAAAAAAATCCATTTTAAACAATGATACCTATTCTCACTAATTTAACAGATTATTGTTTTATTCCATTCTTTTTCTTATTATTGTTTCATTTTTTTTTTAGAAAAAGAGAAAGAAACACCTGGGACTTTTTATGTTCAGTAATGTTCTCAATAAGATGTATTATACAATTCTGTCGAAATTCCTCTAAAGAAGTTAGTGATACCCATGTTTCACAGACGAGAGACTTGAGCCACAGAAAAGTATCCAACAATTATTTGACCATATGTAGTAAGCCTGGAAGTCCTGCCTATCTATGACCAACTCCAACCTCCACTGAACGTCATTTAATTTTAGTTGCAAAGTTGACTATAATATGTCATGATCTACCTCATGAAGAGGATCGAGAAGTTCTCTTTGAGGATTTTCCCAGGATAAGATTTACTTCTAAACCAGAACCTAGCACATGGCTCCCAGTGTGATGGGGTAGTAAATGAATCATCTAAGCAGTAAGAGGACTAAAAAGGAGAATGAGGATCATGTGCTATTAGAGAAAAACAAAACATCAGTTCAAAAGACATCAGAAGGTCTAAAGGCCTGGAAAGTCTCAATATTTTGCAGCCCTTTATGCCTCTGGAACAGATCTTATTTCAGTTGTCCACTATTTGCTCACGCAGTGATGGCCAGCAAGTTTTCTTTCCCTTAGTTCTCATGCAGATATGTAGAAATGCTGAAATGCATCTCTAATGTTAGAACAGGCAAAGCAACCTCAAATCGTGCCTTGCTGTCTTCAGATACATTCAGACATGAATGTATTGGAACACGAGTCCACATGTTCTAATGTTCACCTTTTCTTGTTCATCTTGTTCATATAACAAAGAAAGAAATGATTATAGAGAGAAAGGTTAGGGTGGGAGACAGGAAAGAAAGACAGATGGGAGTGAAAGAGGAGCTCCAAGGTAGCAATAACTTTTATTCTTAGCCATTAAGATATAGGGATGAGAGACCTGACTAGTGCAAATATCCTGTTTCCTAGTATGCCACCAGCATAAGCATTTCAGCAGATAAAATCACATGAACATAAAATAATCTAGCATATAAACAACTTCAGTATCTGCAGTTGTGGCAACGAAATATTGCCTAAAATTGGAGACTTTAAGATTGGCTTGGCAGATAAAGGAGCTTACCACTGAGCCTGATAATGTAAGTTTGACCCCGTGAACCCACACAGTAGAAGGAGAGGACACACTCATGAAAGTTGTTCTCTGACTTCCACATGTGATCTATGGAATTTTACACACACACACACACACACACACATATATATATATATATATATATATATATATATATATATATATATATACACTCACACACATATACACTTACACACACACAGATACACACTCACATACAAAAAAATCAGTCAGTTAAGAGAGACTAAAAGACATTAAGCTTTTATTCATAAAAATGGAGAGCTGGCAAAGATCAGGAAAGTTCTAACTTTCGATACTGAACAGACTGCTTCTTCTTCTCCATTCCTCACACTGCTGCCTCACTGGGGATTTTATTCTTAGAGAATAGTATTCATTCCCCAAAATGAGTGAATGGAAGTGAGAAAGCCTGAGATGAGCAACCCCCCACCCAATACCTCTGGTTGTCTGTAGCTACTAGCATTGGGGTTGCATTATATGCGTGATGAGAAGAACAACTGTGAATATTGTGATACCCAAAGACAATAAAATAAACTCTACTAATTCTTGATGCTTGAACTGGAGTCCTTTGTGAATCACTGATTGAATGCTACCAGATGTGACCATTCCAGACCTGCTTGGCCCCAAGCTGTCCACCAATTGACCTCACGTCTTAAAGTCTCTGAAGAAAAAGAAGATTTCAAATGCCCCAGCAAAATATAGTTAAGTCTTAACCAAAGCAGCAATGAGTGTAATTTACGAACCTAAAGACATGGAGAAGCAGGGTCACTTTATGGAGGTGAGTCATTTTCAAGCAAGGAACTCCTTGTGTTCTTGTTTACCAATTTTCCTTTTAATTCTGGAGTTTTTACACTGAGGTGATAGAAGAGAGAATGCACGTAGTCAACATATTCTTCACTTACTCTGGAATGCTGAAGAAACAGCTTGCTATGTGCACATGAAATAGTTAAGAAAATATGTAAATTGTGTATACAGAACATCTAATAGGATCCAAAAGGAAAGAAATAATCTTAGGATCTCTAGATATTTGTCTAGGATCTCTAGATATTATAGATACTTCCACATTTACATCATCAGATCCATGATGGTTAGAACAGATCATTTGCTCACAAGAATTTTTAAAGGCCTTAACAATTTTCTTCCATGCCTACATCATTTCCAACACCCCTTCAAAGAAATCAGCCAATTAGATAACAGATAAAGACTAAATTAATAAAATACAATTAGGAATTGACAAGTTATAAAGTAAGGTTGCTTTAACCAGGAGCATTTAGTCCATGTTTAGGCTGCTCACTTTGAGACATAAATGTAAAACAAGCCAATAGATGTGGGGAAAATGCCATGGCGGAGTCCCAGAGGCTTTCCATGCTGGTGGGTTCCACATACTGGAGAAAGTCTGAAGTTTCAAAGGGTGGAAGCTTTGGTGGTGTCAGGCCCAATGATACAAGAAGTCCATGGATTTCTGAAGAGTTTTATTGCCATGGTGTGGTAGTTGGATCTGGATGTGCACCCCCACCCTATAAAACTCAGGGCAGACCTGAGTTAAATACAGAAAGAGAAAGGGGGGAGAGGCTGGGGAAGAATGTTTAATTGATTCCACCCTCTGGCCTTCAGGCCTGATCCTGGTGACTGATGGTCATAGACCTCTCTGTGGGAGGGGCTGGGAGGGCTGGAGCTAAAGGAAAAGAACCAGGGCCCAGGAGCAGAGTCGAACTCCTGCAGTCCAATAAGAGTCCAGGGTTCCAGGCTTATGCTCCACCAAACACCCAGCTGCTTCTCACAACCCACTGCCCCACAACTCCCCCTTTTTTCTTTTATGAAGAAGAGGTGTCATCAGAATAAGTGTCTCCTATGTTGGGAACAGTTTGATACTGAACCAAGACCTGATTGGTAGTTACCTCTGCAATGCTACTTCTCACAGCCCACCTCCCCACAAATAGACTCACTTCTATCCATCAGAAAGGCATCATGTAAATAAGTAAGCCAAGCTGATTCTTTCATTCCTAAAGTATGGCAAATTACTGACAGTATGGTACCCCCAGTAAAGCTATCAGGCTACATTTGAATATTCTAAAAAGAATTATCAAGTCTCTCCGTGGAGGTTAAAGGCTTGTGTTATTTTGTAATGACTCATACCAGACCTGGTATTCACAGTAAATTTTAATGCTTTCTATTTAATACAAATAAAATGAAAACATACTACTGCTGTTCAAGCTGGTTTATTTATTTCATTTTTTTAAGTAAGGTTTTGGTACCTAACCACCTCCCACCAAAAGAGTAATACATATATTCATTTAAATTTATATAAAACAAGGGTTATTTAATAATCAGTTTCAAAGATAGTATCTCTGTAATAATCAGGAATGAGTTCCAGTCTGGGGGAAAAAAATCAAGGTCAGCATACAGCAGTGTTTCAAATGACCAAAAACTAAAGTAAAGTCCATCTTGAGGAACACCCACTGGAGTTCTCAGTTATGATGGCTAGCCACAGGCTACTTGTTTGTCAAGGGGACTCTTCCTGGGAGTGAGATCATTACAGTTCCTCAAAGAAAAAGTGTCAGGCTGCCTTTCCTTCTGTCCATTGGAAACAGGAGAAACAAACATTATGTTACAAATGAGTTGGGAACACTTCAGAAAACATCCCTCCCCAGACTACCCTTGGAAGAGAAGAAGGAGAGGGCAGAGAGTTGAGGGGATCAAAGTTCCCCACAAGGTCAGGCTTCTGCAAAGGGCTTCACTGCTAAGTCAGTGGAATCCTAGGGGCAAGTGTCTCAAGCACTTCCCTGAATCTCATATTCTTAATGCCCCTAGCCTCTTACCTACACACTGGATTTCTTCTGAGGAAAACTAAGCACACTCTGAGGAACACAGCAAAGTGAAGTAAGGAAAACAGTCTACTGAGGCCAAGGATAGTGTTGCTTTGTATTATAAAATGGTTGTTGAAATAACATCAATTACCAAAGTGGGCCTAAGGGAGTCAAGGGAAAGAAATGAAAGCTCAGCTGAGTTTCCTCTTTCTGCCTTTACGGTTTGACAGTGTTCTAGTCGGCTATGCATAAAAAGGGTATGAGAGTCTTTCATCTACAAGCATCTCCAGCCAAGTTGGTTCACAAGCAGAGACCAGCATCTGTGGCCTCCGTGTTCTCCTGGCCTAAGTTTCCTTTGAGAAACATCAGTGTTCCTGTCAACGCACAGCCAAATGCTTTCCATCCTGCTTGCCTTGAGAAAGGTCATCTACTCCTGTCCCACCTCTGATGGCAGCCAGGCTCATAAGCAAATGTGTCTAGTCTATCTTCCACCCAGGCATGGGTATCTCTCATTTCCTGCGCAAGGTAACATGAATTGTACAAAACTTCCAGTACTAAAAACACAAACAGAAAGAAAAGAACGAAACAGAGCCCTCGTGATGAAAGAAAGTGAGGGGTAGTAGGGACACACGGGAGGAAGCCAGACACGTCCAGTCTTTCTGGTGCTTATGTAGCTTAGCCCATACCCAAAGTAAACTTTCTTCACCTCAAGAAGCTGTCTGACTATAAATAAACTCCCTGATGTATCTCTAAGACATGAACATCTTGGACTATCATAATAAACATTGCACAATAACTATGAACTAACATCTGGAGGGAAGGCTTTGCACGCAGTGGGGTGAGAGGGAGCTGGCTTTTCTGAGGACTGCTGATACAGAGTTTCTCTTTTGAGAAATGGTTTCCACCATTAACCAAAGCAAACCAAAGAGTAAATTGGTTTTACTTCAAAATCTCAAATATAATACGACGATCTGCGAAATCTCTTCTCTCAACTTGGGTTGATCCTGGTAAAACATGTTAATTTTCTTGCTTTCCAGTATTTGAAACCAGGATAATAAGCATCCCTTTACTAAGCCAGCCAATTTAGCTATGAAAGTTGTTCATAGTTAGCTTTAGTTATTTCTGTAGTTGGCATAAAGAAAAACTATGTTTTCTCTTCTGAGTTAAAAAAAAAATCACAAAGTCTCAACTATAGTGTGCTAGCAAGGTACAGCCATACTATTGTGGTTATGGTATTTAACACTTATTGTAATTAGCAAAAAGAGTAAGCTTCATGGACTTCCTGCATTCATTCAAATGTATGCCTGTTGTCCCCTCATTCAACTAATAAATTTATAAAGACATTACATGATGACCAAGCTCCCGTCTCATGCAGTAGAATACTCCAGTCACTCCAGGTAAATCTTACAAATATGTAGATCCCTGTCCCCCAAATCCTTTCACTTACTCTATGTAATGCTCTAAATAAGATCTTTGTAGATAATGCATTAAGCATTATGTCTCTGATACCAAAGAAACAAAGGCATCAGAAATGTATATAATGTTTGTGTTAATTATAATGCCCCATCAAAAATAATTAAGCCTTATTAATAAGATCCAATAAAAATTAAAAACAACCATCTGGCTGGATTGCTCGGTGGTTAAAAGCACTTCTTGTTTGTGCAGAGGATCTGTGTTCAATTCCATGTCGTTCATTCAACTCGCCAGTGCCCATCAAGGGATCTGACACCCTGCTGTCACCTCCCTGGGTCCTAGGCATGTACATAGTACATCGACATGCACACAAACCAAAATACTCATACACAAAAACGTTAATAAATTAAAGAGGAAATAGGTAAAGGTAAAACTACCCTTAATTTATGTACCAGCATTTATTTCTTTTTACCAATCACAAATCTCAATGTTTAAAAAAATTAAATAAACTTGCTACCAGAGGGGAAAGGTGAGTATTTCTGAGGCATTTGATAAACACAAAGCAATATTTCATTTTGTAGAAATATTTTTAAAGTGCATGTGTCTCTCTTCCACAGAGTACCATTTGGCAGAGAAGGATCATTTAGCCAAGACTGAGCTATAGTTTCATCTGCTCACAGTCTGTTCCTAGTGACATACAGTTATGTATTCTTCAGATGTTCCAAACCAGCACAATGAATTTCACTTTAATATTTTTTTTTTTTTACAAATAATCACCATTATACACAACACTCTCTGTCTTTGATTGAATTGACTTAATTGCGTCTTGTAGGTGGACTGCATACAGGCTGCCCTAAATTCCAGACACTCTCTCTGTAGACATACCTAAGCAATGAGTTGTAACAAATTTAAAAGGATGATCCTGATTTTTCATTTGTTAATCATTTAAATTAAAGCAAAGATGGATATATACTGAGATTTTTGAAAGGACCATTTCTATTTTGTAAGTGCTTCTCAGTGTAACACAGCACAACATAATCAGTCAAAAATAAACATGCAATAATTCAACAGAAAGAAGAGCAGAGGACAGAGGGGCAGAGAGAAAGGAGAGAAGTAGCAGGTGCAGGCACCACCAGGTTTTTTTTTTGTTTTTGTTTTTGCATGCTTTGTCACACAGTCCTCTACCCAGAGCCTGTGGAGAATTTGCTCATCTGTTCCTTTTTCTCTCCCAGTTGTCCTACCCCATCTGATGGTCTCCAGGGACAGCCAGATGAACCTTCTAAAGAAGCTGCCATGACTCCTCTGATGGGCTCTTTGGAGAACACTAGCCATCAGGTGGGGTGCTTGCAGCGATGTTGGGTGTGTTAGTGGGAAAAGCATATGGTTTCAGAACAGGAAGACACACACTTTAAATCTCTCTACTGTTAACCCTGCAACGTTGGGAAAAAAAATGATTTAAGCTCTGATTCTCAGTCTCTTTACATACAAAATGAGTACTTTATTAATGTGCAGAATCACTGCACGGGATAATGAAACAAAACACAGAACATGCGAATCACAAGTTGGGTCCTCAGTGAACTATTACTTATTAGATTTGTTATTGTTTAAAAGAGAATTCCAGTCTAAAACAGAAGCACTTATACAAAGGTATGTGAACATATACATGCATACATTACATACACACGACTGCATTCCCTCATATCTACTATTTGACAGACAGTATGCTTAATACTCCTGATATAATCTGTCTTATGTCCATAAGAAAATCTGTCACTTTGAATCTCCCTAGAGGAAGAAACAGCCATTTGTATCCACATGCTGTTAACATGTTCTTACTGACGTGCGTAACAATGGGGTGGTTGAGAGGAAAGTAGGCCGTCGCTCAACTGTACCTGGAAAAGACTTCAAGGATGACTGTCCAAGTGCCTGAAACTGTCCTCAAATTTGACAGTTTTTCTTTATGTGTGAAGCAAAGTAAAGAAATGATGATGCATGGGGCATCTCTGGCCATGAAGAGGTATGAAAGGATTACAGACACTGGTAAGAAATTTAGTATGTATGTAGGCAAGAAACCAGTGACTAATAGTGTGTGTGTGTGTGTGTGTGTGTGTGTGTGTGTGTGTGTGTGAATATGTGTGTGTATGAGAATATGTGCACATATATGTGTGTGTATGTGTGTATGTGTGTGTATGAGAATATGTGCACATATATGTGTGTGTGTGTGTGAGAATATGTGCACATATATGTGTGTGTGTATGTGTGTGTATGAGAGAGAGAAAGAGCGAGAGCTATTGACATTACCTTTAAAACAGTGATGAATTTTTTCGTTGTTTTGCTTTTGTACATTCATGGAAGGCAATGACATGATATAATTTATTTCCCTTGCAAGGTTGTGTTTGGTGGAGATGAACAAATGGGTCTTTACTCATTCTCCTAAGAATGAGCAAAGAAGACCAATGAGCAGCCGTTTGGGACAGTGAAGTAACCATAGGCAAATCCATAACGAATGGAACCTGAGTCCTTGTCAAAAAAGACCTAAGTGGGGGACCGATGTTCAGAAGCACTGAAAGGTACTGGCCATGACACATGGCATCCAGCAAAAGAAAGCAGGCAAGCAAAAGAAATCCTCGTTTGAAAGGAAGAAGTGGGCCAAATAAAATTATCAGTTCTTAAACCTTAATAGAAGAAAAATAAATTATGAAAAACCCTGAGACTGGAGAAACAAACGGTATATAGGTCAAGACCTGAGAAAATGATTGGCACTGAAACATGGAGGAGAGAAGGAAACCCAATGCCACAACAAATCAATCTATTTAATATTGATGTCCCCATAGGTCTGCCAATATGATAACCTTGCATGAACTGTTTCAGTAAAATCACGAGAATGGAGTGGTATGTTGAAAAGAGAATTAAATGTAAAGAATTTGCAGGTGTAGGATGAAGGCAAGGCCACAGAGAATCTCTGCTGTTATTGGATAAGAAGGCAAGGCTGCCTTATGGCATCACGTACTTACGTCTGTTTGGTCTGCTGTTGGTGATTATTTTGGGGGAGGTGCTGAAAGTATATTCATTCAGCAACAATGATACATTTTAGAACTATAATACAGAGTGGAGGGAAAAGAAACAATGTTTTTAAAGGGGTCTTCTTTATAAAGAAAGAAAGTAGACCACAGCATGTTAGCCTGCTAGGAAATGGGTGGAAAAAATGATTTTCTTTCTTTTCTTTTCTTTTCTTTTTCTAATGTCTTAATTGAAGTAGATTTATTTCACTCTCCCGCCCTTTCTGCCCTCCAACCCCTTCCAGGTACCCTGCCCTGAACCCCCTTCCCCTACCCCATCTCAGTCCATCTCAAGGTGATAGCCTCTTTTTTTTTCTTTTAGTATATTTTTACATAATAAACAGGTGTTAGATCCATTATAGCCTGTGACAAGACCAAAAGCACAACTAAAACTATTAATTGTAATGGAAAAAATACCAGTTTCAACAGTATTTCCACCTGACTTGCCCCAACACATCTTTCCAGTTCTCTCTTTTTATTCTCTGGAACATTTAATAATTCCAGTAAGAAGATATTTCTGTCTTCTCTTTTAGCTCACACCTTCTCTCTTTTTCTCTCTCTCTCCCTCTCATTTATAGAACATCATGATCAAACTATTATAATTATTTATCAACACCATAGGTGAAAAGGTTTACAATAAAATCCTTTGCTGGATTGCTTTACACTTTCCACAGAACAGAAACTAAAATAACCTGTTATACAGTTAGTCACAAATAACAGTGCTAGAGTTTTCCCCCATACACATAAGTACTGTCTAAAAACATGTCTTCTTTGTAGCAGCTAGCTCTGCCACCATGAGTTCACAAATCTGTTGTAACCTGTAGGTTCTCTGTCACTTCTCGGGCTCTCTTCTACTCTAAACTTTGTTTGCTGGGTATAATTAGAACTTCTGGTCATTACTGCTGCTGCTGCTGCTGCTGCTGCTGCTGCTGCTGCTGCTGCTGCTGCTGCTGCTGCTGCTGCTGCTGCTGCTGCTGGTAGTGGTGGTGAAACCTCCATAGCCACCTTGGTTTCTTAGTTTATCAAAGTCGTGGCCTCCAGCACCATAAGCGCCAGAGCTCCTGCCTCCAAAGTTTCCTCCCTTCATGGGTCCAAACTCTAAAGACTGATAGTTGTAATTGCCAGAGTCATTGTACCTTCCACCGCCTCCATCACCACCTCTGGTTCCTCTGTTGTTACAGCTGTCATAGCTGCGACTCCCGCCATAGCCTCTGCCCTGGTTTCCATAACTCTGCAGCCCACTTCATAGTCTCCGCTTCCTCCAGAGTAACCAGGGCCACTTCCTCCATAACCACCATCAATGCCAAATCCATTATGGCCATCCCTACTGCCATATCCACCACCACAACGGCTGCTACCAAAGCCACCACTATGACTAGTGAAGTTTCCTCCTTGAGCAAAACTGTCATCGCCGCCAAAAATGCCTCCACAAACACCAACAAACTTTCTGAAAGCACTTTGACCTCTCTGGCTAGATAAAGTATTTGACATCTCTTACTTTTCCAGAGCTTTTCTTACTTTGAGGTTGTGGCCGTTCACAGTATGGTACTTCTGACTGACAATCTTACCCACAGAGTTATATCCATCAAAGGTAACCAAAGCAAAAACTATCTGTTGTCCACTGACTCTTAGTCATAATTTTTATCACTTCAATTTTCCCATACTGCTCAAAATAATCTCAAAGGTGATATTCTCCAGTGTCTTCCTTAATAGCACCAACAAATATTTTTCTCACCATTAAGTGGGCGCCTGGTCTCTGAGAATCTTCTCAGACACAGCTCTCTTAGGGTCCACAGGTCTTCACCTTTCTGTTGTTCACACTGGAAAGGATGGAGCCATTTTTGCCCTTTGCTTTTTGTCTTACACACCCCAATCACAGCCAGTGAGCAACCCCATTAGCTCCATTTCTAAAACAGTTCTTGGCTGTGAACCTTTACTGGTAGATCTATTGCAACTGCCTCCTTGCTGCATCAACTTGTCTCAGCTGCTTCCTCTGTTTTGTTCCCCCCAAATCTAGTGTCCGTCTAGAGCAAATGTCCCACATATTGTGGAAATTCCTCCACAGAAATGCTTGAATTCTTCTACAAAGAGTAAAACTTAAATCTCATGTGTATCACCCTCTGCCCCCACTCCATGTGCTCGAAAACGTTGTAGTATTTCGGGATCTTATAATTGCATAACTTTTATTAGTGGTCGGAAGATGCAGCATGAAGTTTTATAAGAGCACACAGCTGGCAGTTGCTAAATGTCTAAAATTCTGTTTGACTGAGCTATTTTAAGGTAACTGCATGTATAAAATTGAGTTTGGCACATACTTTGAAACCAGTGGAGCTCAGCCTCCTGTGAGGAAATAAATAAACTAGGGGCCAAGACACAAGACCAGATTTGTGTTATGAGGTGAGGTTTTTTGTTATGTTTTAAAGTCTTTTCTTTAAATTCTGACTTTAATACATTTTCTAATGGTTTGATCTTTGACATCGTCATTTGTTCCTATTTTATATTTATTCTGGAAGATTATCTTTAGGATGAATTTACAGGAAATAAAAAAATAACTGTCATAAAGTGAGTGCTTAGTACAATACAAATTAGTTTCACTAAATTGCATTTAAAGTAGAGAGCTATAGGAAATCTGGAGAGAATTTCAGTTGAACATGATGTCTCTCTAACAGGAACACGATGGTTAGTATCATCCAGTGTCTTCTGGAAGAAACAAATGAGGGGCTTTTGAAGAAAATAAAACAAAGCCTGGGGATATAACAGAGATCACAGAAGATAATTAAAGAATAGGCTTAAAAATAATATGAAAAAATTGGATAAGACTCTGCAAGCAGATTAAATACGCTTCTGGCTTAAGAGAGGAGGGTATAATGTGGTACTGTTTGCCAAGCCAGAAAAGGCAGAAGGTATGTAAATTTAACACCAGGAGGATGACAATTCAGCTTGCTGCAGCATATGTTTGAAATGCTATATAGGGCACCAGAAATGAGTTTCATTTGAATTCTTTTGAATTATCCATTAGCTATAAGGATATGGGGAAAACTAGGGTTAGAAGTTTAGATTTTAGAAGAGCCTTGTTAAATGTGGTTAATATCTTACAAATAGACCAGAGTTCTTAATATGACAGATAAAGGAGGAGAATCAAGTCAGTGATACCATGGAAACCAAGGAAGGAAAGGGCATCAGTAGGATGAAGGCAAGAATCTCAAAGAATCAGAAGACTCATAAGGTAAGGACTGAAATGCGCCTGGTGATTTTAGTAATCAGAAACATCTGCAAGGTGGGACTTGTGACTAAGACAATGAGGCACAGATTGAGAACAGAGAGTCTCAGGACGTGGGAATATGGTAAATGAGAATCAAAGAAGAAAAATAAAGCCATTGAAATATACCTGATTAACTAAGGTGCCTAAAGAAATAGGAGGATGTGATCCAAACAACACACAGATACCCAATACATGGGGCAGCTATTTTTCAGTGTGCATAATGGGAAGAATTTGGAAGTGGAAAAACCTTCTTCCAAAAAGGTCTGCATTTTCCCTCTGATGTAGAGTTGATTTGCTAAAAATGATGGAAAACATCAAAGTAATGAAGGCTCATAAGTATTATTGTGGGATATGAAAGAGGAAGTGGACAGTGAGTAGTTAGAAGGCTTATTGTGTAGTGGTAATAGCTCCACTGATGTGGGAGACTATGAGTTTGTAGTGGCATCAAGCCATGCTGTCAAGGCATTTGTTTTCACTGGGGCTTGGCAGCCAGATGTATGATGGGAAAGGGAGGGACTGGTTGATCTCGGGTTAGATCTGGGGCTTTAGGAAGGACAGAGGAGGACAACTTACAGTCTCAAAAAGCATTTTAAAAGTAATAAATCACAAGATTTATATACATGGAGTAAATAACATGGCTTATTTTTTTGTCTTCTCTTAGTAAGAAAGCAATGTTGATTTGCATCACTGATCTCTGTTTGTAACATCAGATAGTTAAGGTGGGTAATACTTTGCCTGTTTATAAACCAGGAAATGGGCTTTTCAAAGGGGTCGCATATTAGACATTCTGCATATCAGATATTTATATTATGATTCATAACAATAGCAAAATTATAGTTATGAGATAGCAAGAAAAATAAATTTATGCTTGGGGGGGGGTCACCACAAGAGGAATTGTATTAAATGTTCACATGACTACGAGAGTTGAGAAACACCAAGACAGAAATTAGAAGAGGTGAAAAGAAGGTTGTGGGATTGGCTTTGTGTCTTTGAGGAACATTCATGTCTCTCCAGTGAGAGAACCAGGAGGAAAGAAGTAGAAATGGCATAGGGAAAACCATGATTTTGCCAAATGTAAAGGTTTTGAAAAAGTAGTTACCATTTCATTAGATCTATCAGATTCTATCTCTTTACAAATTTGCACAGCTTCCTGTCTGATTTACCCATTTTTATCTTCTATTCCCCCCATCCCCTTGCACGTTCATACTCAGACTGCAGTGCAGGACTTTTCAATTGAAAAACCTGTAACTACCATCAAACTCAACTGGATACACCAAACTCACTAGAGTTTGATAACAATTAGACGTTCACTTGAGCTCTCACATGGTGGATTGAGGGCACAGTTGAATAGAGTTGCTTTTGAAGATTCCAAAGGAACTCATAGGATCACTGATATGTTGTCTCTGAAGAACCGTTAGCTCAGGAATGCAACTTAGATTGGATAGTTCTCAGGCCTTGCTGTTGAGGTAGAAATATCAGAAGCACCAGTCTCTCCAACCCCAAAGATGGCAAGCTGCCCACTGAGCATGGCTTTCTTAGATCCTTTTGCTATTATACGGCTCCTCTTCTAAGCTTGTGGTAATTAAAACCTCCACGGGATGATCTATGTCCATGACAACTACTCTTCATCCCTTGTTCGTGTGTAGTTTCTTTGTTGAAGGGCCATGGTTTTCTTATCATTTTCCTCAACTCTATCATTCTAGCCTGTGTGACTCTTTTAGCATTCTGATTTTTCTCATGCCACACATCAGTTGGTTTTTTTGTTGTTGTTGTTGTTTTGTTTTTTTGCATTTCCTTATTGTTTCAAATTTCAGGAATGGGCCATCATTTTAGTTCTGCCTGGGTTACTGAGATGACAATAACAGGCAAGACGAAGGACACAGACTCTGGCATACAGTTATGCGGCTTGCAGATGGCACTGATGATGTTTGTCAACATCCCTTACACGGGTTGCTCAGTAAAATGCAAAGCCTGCTATTCATAGTTGATCCTCTAAATATTATTCATAAAGATATCCTTAAAAGCACTGCCATATCTTCTGGCTAATGTAATTCTGTGGAGAAGTCTTCATATATATACTATTGTAAAAAACCTTAAGCAGCAACCACAAAGCAAGAAATTACCATGGGCAAGGCAGAGCCTGGGTTTCCTGCTTCTACGTCTAATGCTTCACGTTAGTTTTAGAATGTTGCCATATAGTCACAGGCGACTTTGAGCTGCATTTGGGATTCCCTCTTGGAATTCTTCAGAGAATGGCTCCTTACTTAAGTTAATCTAATGTTTGGAAAATAAAACAATTTGAAAGTCAGTTGCTTGTGGGGTGTGTGTGTGTGTGTGTGTGTGTGTGTGCGCGTGCCGCACTGACATGTGTTCAAGGTTTTTCCCAAAGGATGAAGACACAAGAAAATGACCTTTCTGGTCTTGTGACTGATCTCACAAGTTAGTATCTAACTGGAAAGCTAGCATTTACCTACCATTAGCTCAGACGAAACTTGAACACGTGCCTTTTATTCCAGCTTAAATTTCCATTGGGCAGAAAACTAGAATTCTATATTTATCATTGGATCTGTACTATAAACATTACATTAGGCTTTTATTTTTAGCTGTTAAGTAAGAAGTTAATGGAGAGAGTTTAGCTGCATTTTTGCTGAATATGAAAAGTACAAGATGGTTTGCATCAACAGCTAAGTACATTAATAAAATATCCCATTTTTAATCGAATAGCTGAAAGCACTCCAATGTGTAAAAGAGCTATAAGCTGCTACACAATATAACAAGGTGAAATAAACAAGATTGCATACAGTGAGCTGCTACTGAATGTATTTGGAAAAGCATAGAGCATAAATGTACAGTTCATATATTTAAAGTTGCAGTAAAATACGATGCCGATATAAATTTTTTGTTCTTGTTTATGATTTGAATTCCTGGTTCGAATTAGTTTGTAACTTGATGGAGTGAGAAGCGGCATCCGTAAATCAAAATTAATGTTGATATTAATGCTACTATTATTTTACACTTTGTAAGGTATCACATTTAATGCAGTCTCCTAACTTTATTTGTGATTTCTTTATAAAATAGCCCACAATGAGTAGAAATTTCTATGGTTATGAATGTTTCTTATTAATTAAATTTTGCTGTTGGGTCATTTCATACATGTGTATAATTCACCCTGATTATCCTCACCCCTAATCATTCTTAACTTCCACCTATTCTTTGATCATCCACTTCTCCCTATATGTCACTTCCTCCTGGCCATATCTTTTTTTTTTAAATCCACCAAGTTTAACTATGGTAGTCAGGGTGACTATGAGGATGGGACCATTGCATGCGTGGAACCTACTGTGCTCAATAGTAGGAACACCTGAAAAATGGTGACTCCCCCTCTCCCAGAATCCATCATCCAGTAGTTCAGCAGATAATACAGTCCCATGAGCTTCTCCACCATCCACAGCTAGCTATTTGTCAGGCCAAGTCTTGGGCAGACACAGTGCATGTATCCAGAGTAGCGGTGAGTTCATGAATGCAATGGATTTTAAGGCTGACAACATTTGTTTGTGGATACAAGCATAGATGCTTAGAAGGCAGTTTGATGTCATGTCCACATAGATAAACAACAATAGTAGCTCTCTTCTTAAATCTTTCTGTTGTTCTTCCTGCTTTAATTTCACCTGTGTTTTGTTGACCCTTGTTTCTTAAGGCATCCTCCATTCCAAATACCAAATACGCTCTTTCTAGTTTTTGGCTTCTACAAGTACTCCAATATATATTCAAAGCTAGAGTCCAATTATAACAGTACTTGTAGCTTTCTGGCAACTAGCTGAGTGTGAGGTATTACCTAAAAGTTGAAAATTTTGACCTAAGTGCTATGGAGGATGATATCGTAGCTGGCAAAACAGTTAAAGTAAAATAACATTGCCAGTTGCACGTATAGAAAATGAGACAGTCGA
This sequence comes from Arvicanthis niloticus, assembly GCF_011762505.2. Classification (NCBI taxonomy): domain Eukaryota; kingdom Metazoa; phylum Chordata; class Mammalia; order Rodentia; family Muridae; genus Arvicanthis; species Arvicanthis niloticus. The sequence goes on from NC_133438.1 coordinate 14,885,937, forward strand.
TCTTATTCCTTTCTGCTTTGTGATGTGGCCAAGGGAACATCATTGAAGGCTTTCAACACATAAGTCAGTATCCCCAGGAGCAGAAACAGCCAAGGAAGCTTTTGATCAGAGGGCTGAGCATCAAAACAGCCAACAAGACTTTGAGGAGCCATTTTGAGTAATGGAAACACTTACCAATCAACTGTAGGGTGATGAGAGATCCAAACACCCGAAGATCCAGGTTTTGGGTTTGCCACATACACCACTGTGAAGGAAGTGAACGCCACTCTGAATGCAGTACTCTGGGAGAGGGTTTAGCATTTACTTTTTCTCTTCAAGCTTATCTTTTCTTCTCAGTGTATAAAAGTGTTTATTGGACCTAAATGCCTTCAAAAATAAATTGATCCATGAAGAAAGATATAATGCAGAGCAGGCGATCTTACCCCCAATTGTAAAACGAAGTAAGGGCAAAAGCAGATGGATCAAAATGTTCTAGATTCTCTGGTACTCCTTATGCTTCAACGAGTTTTACAGCTCTGACTACATCCATAATGCATGACACAAGCAGGAACGGCTTAAGGCTTGCAAAAAAAAAAAAGCAATATAAACACCAGAGTGGATTTATTTTTGAAAAATCTATTTTTTTTTTAGTTTTGTTTTATAATCCTCCTTAACCTCTTTCTTTCTCCTTCTTCTAAACCCTTCTTTGTCTCTGGGGTGTTTGTTGTTTGTTTGTCTGTTCTGGTTTTTAGCGTTGGAATTTTTTCCTTGGGAACAACTGTGGCCTGATTCCCTTTCAAAGCATTGTTTTTATCCTGGGTTTGACATGTGATTTATAGAGTATGTATGGATGAAAATGCTCATTGAACACACCATGTTTTCATGTTCACTTTCAATCAGTCTCTTCCTATTAGCAATGCAAAAAAAATCAAATCTACTATGAGTTTAGTTGTCTGTTACAATGCATTTCAGGTGTAGGTAGAGTACGTGTGATCTTCAACTGTACACACTGAGGTAAGACAGGGAAGCATTTGCATCTATTGTATCGCTAGTTCCTCAACCTAGAACTGACCTTAATACTTTGACATAATTAAAATGTTATAAAAGCAGATTGGGGGAAAAAAGAAATGTAAAAGAAAGAAAGAAAGAAAGAAAGAAAGAAAGAAAGAAAGAAAGAAAGAAAGAAAGAAAGGAAGGAAGGAAGGAAGGAAGAAAGAAAGAAAGAAAGAAAGAAAGAAAGAAAGAAAGAAAGAGTCAAGCATTCCTCAGTCTGAAAAGTGCCTAAATCTTAACACCCTATTTCAGGGCCAGGCTTTATAATCTGTAAAGTGGGTGTCTTTGGGCAATTCACTTAACCTCTGTGACTCCCAACTTCCCCAGTTGTAAAAAAATCACTCTGTTAGTGTCTTCCATTTCTCTCCCTCTCTTCCATCTTTCCTTTTCTCCCTTCATCCCTCCAACCCTCTTTGTTCTTCCTTCCAATATTCCATGCCGTTAAGTGCCTGAAAGATTTTGCAGCATGGATACCTCAAATACAATAATGGAATCTAATTTTGAAAAAAAAAAAATGAAAAACATGAGTAAAGTTAAAAAAAAAAAACAAGCATTTTCTGAGTTACAGTTCCCCGTTGCTGTGAAGGGACACCATGACCAAGGCAACTATTATAAAGGGAAATATTTATTTGGGGCTGCCTTACAGTTTCAAAGAAGCAGTCTATTACCATCATGTCAGGAAGAACAGCAGTGTCCAGGCAGACATGATGCTGGAGAAAGTGCTAAGAGTTCTATATCTTGATCCAAAGGCATCCAGAAGATGTCTTCTGCAGGCAGCTAGGAGGAGGTTTTTTCCGCACTGGGTGGAGCTTCAAAGCCCATTCGGGAAGTGATGAACTTGCTTAAACAAGGCCACACCTCCTAATAATGCCACTTCCCCTGGACCAAGCATATTTAAAGCACTGAAAGCATCCTTAAGAAGCAACTATAAAAGCCAGGTGCTGAGGTCCACAACTGTAATCTCAGTGTTCAAGACCTGAAGCAGGGTCCTCCAGCATGAATTTGAAGCTAGGCTAGGCTACTTCACAAATTCTGCACTAATCAGAGCTACAATGTAAAACGTGGTTGTAAAATTTAGTGCCTCTGTGCAATTGAAAGTCCAAGATTTGATCTTAGGCCGTCATATTGTACAGAGAGTTGAAGAGTTCAAGATGCACTCTGCTGGATGGAAGCAATTCCAGCAGGTCAGAGGCATTTGCAGCTTCAGTTCTTTCTTTTGCATCATAGAACACATGTTATAGAATTTTCTACTGCCTGCACAGCTTTTCTAGGCTGTGCTGTCACATTCTAGGTAAAGCAACTTCAGTGCATTGTTTAATCTTTCAAAAATTAATTTTGTCATCTGCAAATACTGAAACAGAATGAAGTCTGAGTATTCTATATGATAGTATAGTGTGCATCAGCTGTGAAGACTACAAGCACAAACTAAGATCCCCCAAACAATTCAATTCTCTGAGTATTGGGAAACTTGGAATGGATTAAGTGGTTCTTCTGCTTCAGTTCTTATTTTAAAAAAAAATCAAACAAACAAAGAAAGAAACAAAACCTACCAAAATGTAGGGCTCCTTGATTGGAGGTCAGTATCTTCTCCAAACTTATATGTATTTGATGATACATTCAGTTCCTCGAAGTTGTGTGGCTGAAATCCTTATTTCATTTCTGACTGTTGGTTGTTACCCATCACTGGTTACAGGTTACACCTATAGTTCTTTACATTACTATACATTACTGGTTACACCTATAGTTCTTTACAGTGCAACCTCCATAGTCAGATCACATCAGGCATGTTTGCATTCTTTCAGCTCAGACACTCTACTAATTTTGCTTAGAGGCTCACGTGAGCTCTTCTCTGGTTCTAACAAGGTCAGAGAGGAGTTTCCATTTTGAGATGAACCAGCTAACTGATTAGTAACCTAATTGTGAGAGTAATAGCCTATTATACACAGTTTTATCCACTCTCCAGGGGTGGAAATGACACAAGATAACAGTCAGGGACTACAGAGTCAACATACCAGAAAGAATAATAATCTCTAGATAGAAGAGCTGAAATAAGATTGTTTTAATGAATACTACATAGCATGAATTTTTCATTCACCAGAATTTTAACTACAATAACGAATTCTGTCTAATCTCAGTACTATTACAAAACAGTCCTCACCACAGGGATTCTCTAATTGATGAGAGCATCATTCATGGGTCTCATGTCCTTGATTTAATAAATATGTATTGATGATCTATGTGGCTAGGAATAGATTGTCATGGTCTCAACCGTTGAGGAATTTTAGCTACTAGAAAGAACACCCCATGCCAAAAAAAGACAGAAAAACAATAGTTACTAATTCTGTTATGTAAGCATACTTATACTCACTATACATGGAATTTTAATAAGGCAACACTGACTTTGTATGGATACTTGATTTAATATTATTAAAGTGTTGGTATATATTGAAAAGACTTAAAATCAATTATGAAATGAAACTTCAGGATTTTCTAGATCCTGAAAGAATACAAGCATTTATAATGATGCCTTATGATCTTAAATTCTTTTTTTTTTTTAAGATTTATTTTATTTATGTGAGTACACTGTCACTGTTGCTGTCTTCAGACACACCAAAAGAGGGCATCAGATCCTATTCCAGATGGTTGTGAGTCACCGTGTGGTTGTTGGGAATTGAACTCAGGACCTCTGGAAGAGCTGTCAGTGCTCTTAACCACTGAGCCATTGAGCCACTGAGCCATCTCCCCAGCTCCCTCTTAAATTCTTTTTGAACTGGCTGCCAAGATCCTTGGCTACCCTAGTCTAATGATAAGTCTCAGAGTGCTGCCTTAGGTGACAATGCTAGTGGGTAGAATGTGGTCACATGTGCCCTCATGCTATTGCTCCTACTGATCGTGACCTCAAATATCCTGCCCTGCCTCCAGTGCTGCTTCAGTTAAGATTAGCTTGCCTAATTCTAACTCATAATGCAAAATAAATACATAAAACTCTAGGATAGCAAGATGGTTCAGCTGTATCAGATATACACAGAGAGCATGAGTCACCAAGTCTGACCTCCAAGTGTAATGCCAGGTTTTCTTTAGATCTGTACATAAAGCATGCACATGTGCAAACACACACACACACACACACACACGCATGCACGCACACACACAAATAAATAAATAAATAAATAAATAAATAAGCAAGCAAGCAATGGGATATAATTTAAGTAAATAAGTAACTGTAAGAAGAAAATTCTAAGCATACGTGCTTCTGGGCTAGCTCAGAGCTCTCTGGTGTCATAAACTGCTCTATCAACCATGCTCACCTCATGGTATAGGAGGCATGATTAAATTCCAGCTAGGTTATATTGTAGCCAAAAAGAGGGATTCTATTTAAAAAAAAAAAAAAAGGAAAACACCAGCATTGTCAACTTACCATCTAGAGAGATTTTGAAAATCTGATAATAAAATAGAGATAGTAATACACAGAGCAAACCTATCTTAAGATGTCACTGACCTAAATTAGACGCAAGGCATTTTCATCTGTAGGAAAGGTTGGGAAAAATCAAGCCTTAACTTCAAGGGAGCCTATGTTGAAATAACTTCAGGATTTCTATTATGAGTGGTTTCTGTTACAAGCTGTTTTTCAGAGTGTGTACATTATTGACTCTTCAATGTGATGACAGCCAAGAAATGGATTTGACCAAAAAGGGCAAGCTCTACAAGTTCTGGAACTTGCTCTACGTGACCCAGGGCTAGTCAGTTCTAGATACAGAAGGGTCTTCTCCATGACTAAACCTCAGCAAACAAGGTTTATCAAATGAGGAGCTTGATCCTGCAGTTCCAGTCTAAAACAGTGTAATTATGATTTTATGAGGGGAAAGGGAAATCTTAGAACATTAGGATTTTATCAAATATAGAGAACCAAAGGCTACCTTAAACTAGATGAAGCAACAAAGATTTATTGTAATGACATTTTTCTGATGTTCTGAAATTTAAAAAAATCACCGAAACCTCCCAAGACTTTTGGAGAAGAGACACTGAAATAACTCCTATGTAAGATCCTGAAGGAATCTTTTACGTATGGTAACATTTCCAAAAGCTCTCTTTACTTCTCATCTATGTCTTTACAAAGTAAAGTTATGCAACTCTACTCTGGAAGATTTCCCAGGATGCTACTTTCACTACAGGCAACTTAAGGGAGAGAGTGTTTGCTTTAGCACATGGATTTAGAAAGGATACATTCATTATTGTTCTAAAGACATGGCCACAGAACATGGTCACATTGCATCCACAGTCGGTTTGCAAAAAGCTGGCAGTATGGACAGGCTATAAAACTTAAATACCTTCTTGCACTGTTCCCTGTCCACCAAGAAATCTCCACGTGCTAACGGGTCTACCTTCCAAATCAGCATGGTTAGCTAGGCATCCAGTATTCAAACATATGAGCCTCCATGGGTATTCCATAGTCATACTACAAAAGTGAATATGTGGTATTTTTTGATCAATACATCATCTCTATGTCTTTGGAAGGTGAAATTATGAAAATCTATGGTCCACAGTTCAAGAGAAGAGAGAAAATAAAAATTCAATTTCCGATGAGCTAGTTTGAGAAACAGCTCATCCATTGAACTTTCACTGTCAGCCCTAACTGCACAATACAAAGAAAATAGTAAAACAGAAGCAGAGAGACGGCTCTGACACTAACAGTCTCATAACCAGGGTAAGTAGCAAATAAACAGGAGCTATATGCGAAAGAAAGGGAAGTTACTGAGAACACAGGCGCAACAGAAGTCTCTTAAGTCTAGAATTGACATGCTAAACTTTGAAAATTATGACTGCTGATTCTACCAGCAGGATAGGAAGCAAAGAGAAAAATAAGTATTGCTGTAGAGCTTTAGAATCTTAATGCCTTTTCAGGAATAATTTTAGAAGAGGATCAATTGCAGATTGTACTTATTTTTCTGTAGGGAAAAAAAGGATGTTTCTGGACGGTTAATTTGTTCGGTTTTATAGAAAGACAACAGTTTTCATGCACTTTAAATCTCTGGCTTAGTGTAAGTGATGGAAGCTTTTATCTGGTGTGTGTTGCATAACCCTGGCTAGTTCTTCCACCCAGCTGCATAAGAGCAGCCAAGGGATCTCCCTAGAGTTTCCATTCCAGCCAAACCCCAAAACACAGAGGGTTCTAAGAAATCCAGCAGATTCTGTCCTGTGTCTGGGGCCAAATCCTTCTTGGTTTTCTGTGCCATGTACGGCTCTTTAACAGTGTGTTCTCCTTGACTCAAGAACTGTTGGCAAAATTTAGAGAGGCACAGAAGACCCCTCCCCTCCAAAAAAAGGTAGTGGTCCTCCTGTTCAACCTTGGCTCTAGACTATTCAGGTCCAATACACCAAATTTAAAATGTCTTTTAATGATCAAGCCTTGTGCAACCTACTGGAGATCACCATGGGAGTGTGGAAAGATAACCCCAGGGTAATAAAGTGTTGTCATGTTCATTTTTATTTCCAGTGAATATGTATGTGAAAACGAGTACCTGGTAAGGCTAAAATTAAGATTCTCTATTCTGGTTAGCCATATCTTTGCATAAAAATAAGTGCATCTCTAATGGCACTTATAGGTTTATAAACATATACACCTTCATCTATTGAACCACAACTAAATCCATATATCTGGCAGAGTGTATATATTAACATCATATAATCAAAAGTAGACTTTTTCCTCTAAAGAATCTGGACATCCCCTTAGCTAGTTTGGATATTTGTACTGCTCTGGGATTCTTCAATGTTTTTTACTATGGCCCTGATAATTTTTATCAGGCCAGCTACACTGGGATTTCTGCCATTCTTATTTAAAAGCCCTCATTACTATTTTGAGAAATCATCTTTTTTGTATCTTTACATGTTCTCTCTCTCTCTCTCTCTCTCTCTCTCTCTCTCTCTCTCTCTCTCTCTTTCTCTCTTTCTGCTTTTGGTTCATATCTTTAGAGAGTTGACTCTTCTAATTCGTTACACAACACTTTCAGATTGCTGCATTTTTTTTAACCTTGAAATTCTTCCTCTCATTTCTTTCTTTCAATATGCCTTTTCTCATAAAGGTAGCTGGAGAGAAAGAGGGAAGGAAGGAGGGAGGGATGAGAAGAAATAAAGCAAAAGATAGAGATAAGCAGATTAGCAAGTTATTCCACAAATCTGGCAAGAAGAACTAGTTCCGGTTGGGACAACAACTTTTACATGGACTAAAACATTATACTTATATAAAGCCTGACCACCACCACTAAGGGCATGTTGGCTGAACTATTTTGCATGTAGTATAACAGAAATAATAGTTGACACGTCTAGACCCCAATGTTAGGTTCCTTCTATTTTCACAGAGGATAACCATGGAGACAATGAACTCAATTCTCAGAGTGGCCAAAGGGACTCTAACACAAGATACTACGAATGGTCCATACACACTTCTCTACACCACTTCCTCCTTTGGCTTCAGCAAGCATCCTCTAAACTTTGAGAACAAGTTAGAGCAAGGTGTGACTTGAAAGGTCCACTTGGAACCTCTGAAATGAGGGAGAGGTGAGAGAACTGAGGTATTCAACTAGATGTCTTCATGGTGGCATGGGGTGAGTGTTGTAAGAGTCAGGTATGGCTGCTGCATCCTTCTAAAGACTTATCAATTTGGAGTTGATGAAACAATGATAAGTTCGCACCTTGGAATGAATTAAGGTACAGATGTGTTCTGTTGTTTTTGCTAAAAAAAAAAATAAAAGTGCTCAAGCTTTGTGATATATATATATATATCATATATATGTAATACATATATATGTAATATATTTACATATGTGTGTATGTGTGTAATGTATATGTATTATAATATATAATATATAAAATATAAAGAAGTGATCTGTGGTTCTAGCACAATGCCATTAGGGGTCAATGTATTGCTTTGTTCATTTAGCAGAATAATAGTGTTAGGCTTTCCATCAGTTTTTAGCCACTCAGCAGTGTCAGTCTGGCATGGGCTCCATATATACATATGTGTGTGTATGTGTGTGTGTGTGTGTGTGTGTGTGTGTGTGTGTGTGTGTGTATCATGTGGTTGTGACACAAAAGATATGGCCACCTAGTGTGGAGGATACCATTTGCTGTGTCAACATACTGTCACCACTGAGATATTTGCTTTTAAAGGTAAATTTGTACAGACTCCATTTTCTTCCCAAACTATTACTGTCCTCCCACACATACTGATTCTCATGGAGCTAGGAGACTGTCCCATGTGGGTTTCCTTCTCTACTCTCAAGTGGCTCTGTTGTCAGTTTCTGGCAATCCTTAAGGCCTGTAAAAAAGTACCTGAAGAGTTTTCGGTTTGGATATTAGTGTATAAGAACTGAGAGTTTCTGGCCATTTGTTTACCTCCCACCCACACCTATGGCCAATTGCTAACCTGAGAGAAAATATGAAGGACTACCTCTTTCCCTTTCCACGCATAATGGACACTGCAGTGAGTTTTTGTTGCAGAGAATTTGACATCCCGGCTAAATTATATTGATGTTTCCTTGGCTGCGTTTTTTTAACTCCTGTTCTGTTAAATCTCGTCTTTTCCTTCAAATACTTACTCTATAAAGCATCAAGACACAAATGCTAAGGTCAGGCTTGATGGCAGTCTAGTGAATCCATCCTGAATGGGAGTAAGCAGGCACTTTTTTATTAGGTGTAAGGGCCACTCCATGAGACAGAGCCCATGTCTGACACTGCTAAGTTTCTAACACCTGAGGGAAAGCCTGATCCTGTGACTCTGCTAAAGGATCATAGCAAAAGAATGAACTCCTGGTGGCGTTCTGCTAGACCCACAGGTGAGTGCCTCTTTTAATCTTCATCAGGAAGAAGGGTTTTTTGTTTGGTTTGCTGTTTTTTGTTTTGTTTTGTTTTTTTTTTTTGTTGGTTTTGTATTGTTTTTAGGAAAGGTTGTTTTTTGTTTTGGGGGGGTTGGTTGTTGGTTTGTTTGCAGCAGATGGTGATCAGCACAAAGAACCACTACAGGATAATGTGCAGGGAGCGAGATTTTGGAGCACTCAAGCCTAAAAGGGATGTCTTTACCAAAATTCTCCCTCAAATCTCAGTGATCTATGTGGAGAAGAGGCAGAAAGATTGGAAGAGCCAGAGGTAGTAGATGGCTCCTACCAAACCGTGCCTTCCAGACACAATAGTGCCTAAAACTATTAAAAATACAAACACTATTAAAGTTAAAAGCAAACTTACCTAAGACAATATGCTGCCTTGAATAATAAAGAAATTGGTAAATTTGTACCAGTCATCTTACAAGAGAGCATCAGAGTTGGCAAAATATCCTAGCTAAGGATATTTTCTATCATATGTGTCACTCAAAAGTAATTACTTAGCTAATTAATTAATTTAAATAAAATTAAAACACCTTCCTAAATCAAACCTGAATGAGGAAGTTTTCTTTTATATACTGCACGTTAAGAAAAAGCTATAAAGAGAACGACTATCAATATTTGAGGAGTCTTACATGAACTAAAAGTCCATGAGGAGTGGGGAATACGGGTGATGTGTCAGGGAGTACATGTGATGTGTTTATATAATGCACGTTGTTCCCTTGTAGCTGGAGGCCAGAGGGCAACATCATGTGTATCCTTCACTCATTCTCTACTGTGGTCTTTGAGACACAGCCTTTCACTGAACCCAGGGCTCAGCTAGGCAGGCCTGCCAGAAAGCCACAGAGATTACCTGTCTCTATGTCTCCAGCACTAAGATTGCAGGCATGCCACACCATGCCTGGCCTGCTTTATGTTGGTTCTGGGCAACAAACTCGAGCCCTCATATCTGAGTAGCAAGCACTTTACCAAGAGAACCATCTCCCCAGACTGCCTGCTAAAGGTTTTAAAAACAGTAATGGCTCACAGTATACTTGTTTTCTAAAATTAAAAACGGTAATATTATAATTTAATCATCTAACTATAAAATACTACAAGTTCTACATTCATCATTTTCAAATGTGGGAAGTGAAACAGGGATGGTCAGAACAAGACACAAACAAAGAAGCACAGGATGTTCTGTCTCACCACATGCTCAAAGTAATGAAGTCAAGAGGCCATGCACTGAAGCCCCCGAATCTAGGAACTAGATCAAATCCTTCTTCCAGTCTGCTGATCGTCACTTTTAAGGCACTTTCAGCAATGGGCAGCTAACGCAGGAAACTGGGACCCAGAATTGAGGTTGTTGCTGTGCTCACACCTTAGCATGAGGCTTAGAAACCTTTGGAACATGTATGAGAAGAATTCACATGTTGGAAATAGGCTAGGAAAAATGCTTACAACATGGTAGGTACCTATGCAGATCGGCTAAGTGCATTTTGAATTGTGAGATGGACATGAGCCTGTGGAGGCAAGTCATGAAATACAATGGGTATGATATGTACTAGCCCAGGTAAATGCTCATGTGTTGAAAGCTTGGACCATAGCTGGCAGTGCTGATGGGATGTGAATAAATTATGAGAGTGCTAATTACATTGACAAACTAATCCATTGATAAGTTCATAGTTGGAGTTATCACCCTATGTCCCACCTGTGAACACCAAAGTCACTAAATTTTCAACTGTAGTACTTCATAATGGTTCTTATGTTCATAATTTAACACATGAACTTCTTGTGACTGTATTGAAGTGGAAGCTTCTGGTAGTGTCACATGATGCAGACGTGCTTGGTGTTTTGCTGAGGCAAGACCCGTGGGAGGACACATAGTGTTTGGAGACAGTAGAAATAGGACTCAGTGGACAGTGACGGTGTGCTTGTATAGCTAGCTTTGCAACACTTCATTGGTCTCTCATTTTCATTCTGACTGATGTTAGCTTCATTGGGAGAGACACACCAGAGAACTCCTCCTGGTATCTAGGCTGGTCCTGGTCTCTCCAGCTGTCTCGTGCTGATTTGGCAAAGGTCTGGCTGTTTATGCTGGATTGTGTCACCATTGCTGATTCACGTTTGGTATCCTGACACTACTGAACTGGACTGTTGGTATCCCGACAAATGGAGATTGCAATCACCTCAAAAAGCTACTTGTAAACAGGTTCATATCCCCTTGTCCTATTTACCATCATTTTTCCCCTACCTTTGGCCAGTGGGCTAGACCTGGGTCAAAGCATTTGTGAACTATTACTAAAAGTAGGTTTTATAAAATCTAAGCCTATACTATATTTAAACCATGTCTAGTTCAACATCATAGCAATGACCATTTTTAAAGATTTTGAGTTACGGCACAATTTTTCATTCATTATGTTTCTGTACTATCTTCAGTCTGTAAATATATCTAAGGACATTCAGTCCAACAATGTCCTATTTGCTCGTTGATAAAGGCGAGGATAGAAGCATGCCGGTGTGTGACTGACAATGAAGTAGTTTTTAGTACTAATTTCCCTTCCTAATCCAGAGCACAATAAATTAAAATAGTAATGTAGGTAAAGTATTCATTGTGTAGTTGAGTGGAAAATTGTAGCAATT